>NC_054749.1:32792616-33102557 GCF_018143015.1 Lytechinus variegatus
CGCGCATTGTCATCTTATTCAATGAAATCGCATTGTGACGTCACCTCCTAAAGCCGTGCAATGGTATATTTTGGACGGTACATTTTGGATGGTACGTCTTGTGTGCAACGGTACGAATGTATGACATTCAGCCTCCCATTTGATCGCGTACAACTAGCTAAGTAGGCGTTGTACAACAATGGATAGTGCTCACTTAAGTGTAATATTCTGTCAGAATTTTTATTTTTATTTGAAAGATGAGACCCAAACCAAAGAACACATGTGAAAAAATATCCCCATATCGTATATTTTTCAATTCAAGTGACTTGTTCAAAGTGTGTTTTTTTATTGATACGCACTGTATAAGGAAAATGCTCTTAGCATTCATCAGATGGCGGTGCTCTAAGTAATGCGGTTTCTACGATAGTGAATATCTCAAAGATTTTCTTCCGTGTACCGGGCAATCGGACATTAAACCTTTACGAAATGTTTATCGTAAATAGTCCCGTCACTACTTGAAAGTATTAAGCATTTGCCTAAGGCATATTAATACTAGGCACTATAAATGACACTTTAAAATGGCCGTACAAGGAAATATGGTATATTTTACCAATTATAATGATAGATATGCCTATATTGTTGATTGACGGAGTTGTTGGTCTCGATGTGGTGTTAGCATACAGATTAGATAGCATTACAGAGACAGTTGCAGTTCTTTGATCCTGAGATCCAGGAATATTGAAGGCTACACATGTATAAGGTGTACTACTGGGTTTAGCTTCAGTGGAGATTGATTTGCTCTTTGTTCCATCTGAATTTATCCATTCCTTTGTATCCTTAGTCACATACTTCTGAGATCCATGTAGGAAGAAGAGATCCAAATTGGGAAAATAATTCATGACTGTACATGTGACATTAACTGCATTGGATGTAGAAATGGTACAGCTCTGTCCCTGGTATTCCTTGCACTCGTCTAGGACAGGATAGGGTTCCTTTGGTGACGCTTTTGAAATTAGAAGATAAAAGACAGTTATGGAAAATAACACTGGATGAGGTATTAAACAACGATAATTCAATCAGCATACGCATCTGGCCTTTTTTTTATCCTTTTCAAAAACATGCACATTCTCCCCTATCATTAAACATTTACTCCGAAGAAAATTACCACATGAGTTGAAATATAAATTTGAAAGTTACAATAGTACAGTCCAAGTTACAGGTTTCTGTTTCAAATCACCTCTTATTCTATACATGTATTTTTATGTGGAAATATGAGCCATGTGTTTGTTTTTAACTCACCAATTACTGTTATGTCCGTGAAATTATAAATCAAGACTCCCAAGTAGTTCGAAATTCTGCAGATGTATCGGCCTTGATCGGATATGGTAATGTTTTTGATAATCAAAGAGTAGTTGCTATTCATCTCACATGTCTTGTCAATAACACAAGACCCCGAGTCTTCCTCTCCTTCAACCCATGTTACTAGATTTGGAGATGTACTTGGGTTGTGGCCTTTCTTCCAAAAGACAGCGACAGGTTCTCCATGAAACTGACATTTCAAGTCAGCCATGTCTCCAAGTTTGAAGATTTTGTGAAGATCAGTATACACTGCGCCTTTTGGGACATCTCCAGTGATACCTGTTGAAACGAAAATATGTGAGTCCATATTGTAATTATCGGATATACTTAAGCACCAATTAAGCGCTTTTATATACTTTCAAAAACAAACATATATCCGAAGTCCGAAACATATATCCTTCTTACGCAATCCTACAAAACTCTAATCATTACATACGAAATAGTTCCATATTCCAATGAAAAAGATATTCCATATTCCAATGGCTAGTACTTTAATTGAAGGAGGATTTAAATAATAGTATTTCACATCAAACAAATATTGGGAGATGAATCAAATACCAAGAATGTCATGAAGATGCTTCAGCATATAGAGACAATAATTATGTGACATACAGCTCAATCAGGTTGGCCAATAGGGTGTTTAGTGTGCACTCTAGAAACAAAAGTGCTAACTCAATAATTTAGGAGCCTATATACAGTGCATTCCATAAAAACAGATCAAAATTTACTGATGATTTATCATAACAAATAAAGTAGAAAAATGACTCATTATTGTTAAACCTACACTCTCCTCTTTGAGTTGATATAAGAATCCTCATTCCCATGTCTAAAAAGTTTAACATCTTCTCTTTTGATACCCCATTTAATTGTTCACCGAGAAATCGGATGATTGTGCCGAGGCCATTATTTTGTCTTATTGCAGCATTGCAGAAACTTCTACTTGGCATCAACTTAAAAGAAATATAATATAATTTCAATGATTTTCATCGACTGTATGCCGGAACGACTACGTGCTCGTGAAACAACTTTTTTCAATACTCCAATTGGATCAGATGCAAGGGGTGCAAGAAATAAAGGGAAATGCATTTATCAAGTTTATAATCAAACTTAATTACAAAGAAAAATAATTACAGAAAACTCATTGACTCGAAAGACTAAAGATTTTTTTCCTCCATTCATTAGTTTGCTCGGGAGTTTTCTTCTGTTTTCCGCCTTTCTCTCTCGTTATTTCTTCACACCGTTGGGATGAAAGCACTCCCGTTCCTCGACCCCCCCCCCCCGTAAATAATAATTGTAGTTCAGCTTCTGACTGTAATGCCCGGTTATTACACTTGCTATATACTATGTGTAAAGCAGTTTTCAGGACGGCAAATTTTGACTAGTCCTGAGACTGAGATCATAAGTACATGTTACAGCACATGCTTTTCGCAGGACATATCGGAGAGTATACAACATTTGTACTTATTAAAGTTTCTTATTTCTGTTGAACTAAGATAGTGCAGCTCTCATTGCATTCACAACTATTTTTAACATTAAATGTGATATTACTTGTGGTAATAGATTATACTGACCTGACACAGAGCAAACTGCTAAAACACACCAGACAAAGGCTTGAGTGGGCACTCGTTGTAAGCCTTTAGTTTTGGATGCCATCTTGGGTAGTAAACTAATGTTCAGTCTAATGATATCATGCCAAAACAACAAAATTATTTGCGTAATATATGTGGAAGTATCAAAGGTCTAGAGTGTGCTATCAATTTATATTTCAATTTTATTGACATCGTGCTGATAATGATCTACCGGTAATTGCGTGTCAGGCATAATAATCATAAAACTTCAGCAGTCAACTCTACATACATGATATCATTGGCGGCGGAAGCCAAAAAAAATTAGGGGGTCTACCTGAAATTTTGTGATGGACATATGTAAAAAAAATTTACAAGGAAAAAAAAAAAAAGGTTATTTACCTAAATTTTAGGGGGAGGGACAAGAGACATTTTAAGGGGGGTTCACCAGAATTTAGGGGGGGGACTAAAATCAACTAAAAATTTAGGGTGGACCATCCCCCACCTAAAAATGTTTGGGGGGTTTGTCCCCCATCCCCCCCCCCACTTCCGCCGCCTATGCATGATACAGGTGACTTTTCTTGATATATTAATAGTGGTAAACAGATGGAAAGTGGATCAATTCAACCACTTAACATCTTTTTGAAAGAAAACGTTTTAAAATATTCATACGTGCCTTTTCCTACACACTAGAACATACTCCCCTTTCTTTTGCATCACTGTTTATCTTCCCCAATTTTTTTACCTAAACATTCAGTCTCCTGTTTAAACATAATTTACACCCTGAATTGTACAATGGAACATTCACAAGCTTTCAAGGTACTTAAAGTGATTGGTTAACTGGTTTGACTTTTAAAAAATCTGAGCTAGAAGGTCACACTTGTCACCTCTGTCTGTGATATGTTACAAAAATGAAGCCCAGAAAAAATTGCGTTCGAAAATAATTATATAGAGCTTAAAAATTGAAATATAAAGTGACCAGAAACACCATCTTAATTTCATCCCATACACTTATTTGTACTATTGAGGTGTCTATAAGGCGCCATTTACAAAATCGGGGTTTGCCTTGTAGTTTTCGCTTTTCATTCTCAATAATGGTTTTTTCAGGGTTTATTAGTTCTTATACATGCACTTGTAGACATGTTTCATCTTGGTTTGAAATTTTTTTAAATCGGCTGCTCACAAAGTTGAACAATACCTTTAAGCCTGAATTATAACCCTGAAAACTGATACTGAAATCATAATCAATTCCCATTAATCGAATGTATTTTATATAAAAATGTCAATTCAGAACAATATGTTAAACGAACTCTGCATGATCATGATGATTAACGGTTTTATTTATAACATATTGCAGTCACTGCGTTCAGGAGTTAAGAGGGTTCAGCTCACTATTTCAATGTGTTTGTAGTAGAGGTTTATTACTTAAGTTAATACATTCACAACGTACGGTACATATTTGAACTTATTGAAAATTTTATTAAACGCCGGTGGCTGGGGCCGAGTCATGAACTCGAAAGTGGGGAAGGGGGCATGAAATCTCAATTTCATAGTCATTTAAAGGTTTTTTTTTCCACATGCTTATCGAAAAAAAGTGTGAGGGGCTAAAGCCCCAAGGCTCTGCAGACCCCGGGAGGGTGGTATTAGCGAAATACAAGACATAGCTATTCAGGAGAATTGTAGCTTGAACTTGGATGTCAATACAACATGCATTCTTATTCTAACCAAGTATTTACAAGATGGATTCTTCCACAGCGTGTTACCCCAACCCTTGCTTTAATGGAGGATTGTGCATATAAGAGTATGATTTAGCTGCTCTTTTCAGGGAAGATATGTGCCTTACGTGGGGATTTTGGAACAGCCTGTGACTTCTAAAAACAGAAAGAAATACTACACTTTCATTTCTACTGGTGTCATTCAGATGGTAACTATCATGTATATATAAATATTTGAATTATAATTGACTCTCTCTCTCATTGATCGATCGTTTTCTTTAAATGTGCCAATTTATTACAATGATCTATGAACTCGGCATGGGAATCTGTTTTATGAGTAAAAACATGCAGCCACCGCATTTAGGCGTTAAGAGAGTTCACTTCATTATTTCAGGCAATATGTTTAGATTAGAGGTTTTGTTACAATGATTAAAATTACATGAGCGAATACATTCACAACTCACACTTTTCTAAGAAATGTGTGAGATTTTAGAGAATTTGATTAAACGCCTGTGACTGGGAATGGATTTGAAAGTGGGGGGGGGGGGGTAGGGGAGCTGAAAAATCATAGATTGACACCCATTTAAAGATTTTTACAAATGCTTGTCGAAAAAGTGGGAGGGGCTGAAGCCCCCAGTCCCTGGGAGGGTGGTACATATAGTTATTCAATATAAAAATTGTACCTTGAACTTGAATGTCAATACATGCATTCTAAACAATTTACTAGATCCATTTCGTGTTACTCCAACCCCTGTTTAATGGAGGAACGTACATGGAAGAGCATGATTCAGCTGCTCTTGTCAGGGATGATATGTGGGGATTTGTTGTGAACAGCAAGGAAATTCTAAAGAAGAAATACTACACTTTCATATCTACTGGTGTCAGATAGTATTTATATATATTTATATGTATTTATAGATAAGGACTAGGTTTAATTAGTGTTGTTAGTTGGGTTTTATGTTTGGCTTAGTGTGCAGATTTTCCATCGGAGCAATCGTCGCTAGAGTCATGGAACCTCATAAGGCTAGGTGCTAGTCTGCAGGCACAGACCGTATTAGTGCCTAATGCAAAGCCTGAAGTAGTGAGAGTATATTCACTATGTACTGTGACTGGCTCTACTATTTGACACTGACAGAACCTTTGGTGCGTGGTCTTCATTCTAGACCCGATATTGGTCGAGAGTCAACTACGTGTCTGTACTTGCAGACTAGCTGCATGCATGGATAAGCCCCAGATGATATATAATTCCCATGGTAGCTGGACAAAGGGGAAGTCAACATTGATGTCAAGTTGGTTTGAATAAAAGCAGAATAACTATAATACAATAACAGAGTTGTGAATTTCAAGTTTCACTTTTGTGACAATATCGTTATGAAATATAAATTCTTTTCTATTTTTGATGGTTCATGATGGTTCATAATACACTTGGAAGGGGAAAGACCATTTCATGCATTGTATATAATTGACCTTGGATTGTCTTAACCATCAGTCCGTCTTTAAAGGACAAGTCCACCCCAACAAGAAATTGATTTGAATAAAAAGAGAAAAATCAAACAAGCATAACACTAAGAAATAAGAATTTCATCAAAATCGGATGTAACACAAGAAAGTTATGACATTTTAAAGTTTTGCTTTAATTTCACAAAACAATTATATGCACATCCTGGTCTGTATGCAAATGAGGGAACTTATTTCGTAATGCACTGAATATTTATGTTGTATTTCATCGTATGAAATATTAATTTTATCCTCAGAGTCAAGTAAAACTAATTCCTCCCTGAACATGTGGAATTTGCATTGTTTTAACATTTTATGCGTCAGTCAAGTTGGTCCTTATCGTCAAATCTGTAAAAAATGAAATATTTTATAATTCAAACATAAAAAAAGTAGTGAGGGACATCACCGACTGTCTTATTTGTATTTCACCAAGATGTGCATAATAGGCGGAAGTTTAAAATGTCATAACTTTTACATCCGATTTGATGAAATTTTTTAGCATTATCTTTGTTTGATTTTTCTCTATTCATTAAAATCAACATATTTCGAGGGTGGACTTGACATTTAGAGTCAGTTACCGTGAGCTGTATGATATTACATTTGTTTTACAAAAAACATTAAAAAATGGTTTGACGGACTACTAATGAAGTGTGTCACAGAAATTTTAATGCACGAAATTAGTCATTATGAAATAGAACATAATTGAAATATCAAACAATGATAAACACAAAACCTGAGCCACATTCATCACTTCTCCTTTTGTATGCAAACAGCCTCATTCATTATTTTATTAAATACATTTATAGCAAAAAAATATATAATAATTCTTTCATATCAAAGAATCAAATTTAATTTCATTGCTTTGTCAAAAATAAGCACTTATTTTTGGGCCAACTTTCATATTTATTCATCACAAACTTACCAGATCATTATCAGACGCTCATTAACATCACATCTTGTCAACTAAATCTTGGAAATATGCTTGTGATGTTGTTTATCTATTTTAATGATTCATTAATTCATGCTATCATTACAAAGGTGCTTTTAACACATCCGTATGACACTTTTAGATATGAAGATACCCCAAAGTGAACAGAAAATTAATCATTAAAATAAGTAAAAACATTGTCTATGTCCTAAAACATGCTTATAGAAATACAAAGATTAAAGATATTGTATGAAATTGAACATGTCGATATTCTTAAGAAGCAGGAATGACAGTCCAATGCAAAAATAATTTCGGAAAGATGATCAGAATATAGGCCTACTCAGTTAATACAGGTATTTTTAAGTAAAGAAGAAAGAAAAAAGAAAGAAAGAAAATACGAGGAAAAGAAAGACAGAAAGAGTGTAAGGAAAGGTAGAAAGAAAGAAAGGAAGACAAGAAAAAATAAGAAGAAACAAAAGAAAGAAAACAAGAGAGGGGATAAAAGAGTGAGGTGGGAAGGAGAGGGAGAGAAAGAAAGAAAAAGACACAAGAAATAGTGAAAAGGTCACACAAATATATATATTTTTAAAAATAGCGAAAAGGTACCTATCAAAGTTACCACCTCAAAGCTTTATCAATAAACAGGTCTGAATATTTATCAATAATTCTTAGAAATCTTGAGAGTTCACATATTTATACATTACTGTTGCGTGTATGTTTCAAAAGGAGCAGTGTATGTGAACAAAGTTCTTCTGATCGCCATTCATAATGTCAAATAATAGTCCTCATGGTCCTCGGATGTAAAGTTTCAGTTTTAACATAATCGTTAGGCCCAAATTCATAACATTGACAAGTAGGTTGAAACATTATCTTGCCCAGATTTCATGAGTAAATTATTGTAAATTTGACTCGGAGATTGAGATAATTCCATTGTTGGTCAATGCATTGTTTCATTAAGCCCCAAGTTTTGCATGAGTTAAATGTTTATTCATATCAATACTATTCAACAATAGAATCAAACCATTACAAAGTAAGTTTAGTGCTTTACAAAATATAATGAATTCATTTTTTCCCTCAATGTATTCACCAAGCAATAGAAATCATGCAAAATATTCATAAACCACTGCTCTTGTAAAGCCTCTCTAAAATTTTGGGGTCTCCACTTCTCTCCCACAATGTCACTTCCTCACCCCAAAACCCTATTACATTTACTTTCAGAAGACATGATAATAATAGCGATAATGAGCAATTTTGCAAATTCATCGGTATATATCTATCCCCAAGAATACCCTAAAGTACATATAAGAAATCAATCTATGGAAGATCAAATATCAACTCTATTATGGATGTTAACTATCCAGATTTTAGCAAGGTTAACACATTGACTTAATACACAATAAGCATGAGTGAGTGACAATGCAGTCCTCTTATAAATGTAGTGGGAACGGGTGAGGGAAAAGTTTGGGAGATTACATTTGTAATTTGTGTGTGTCTCTTTAACAATTCCAAATTCAAAAAAATATTTTCTTAGGAAAATATCTATGGAATTAATCAGAATACATCAGCTCAAATATACTTTTAAAAACATGAATAATTTTCTTTTATTTTTATATAGCATTTATTAATTATCAAATTCAGAAGAATGTTGCAAGGCGCCTGCAGATATTTTTAAACCCCAATCAAATATAAATATATATATATATATACACACAGTGCATATAAAAAAAGTTTACACTTAAAAATAATCCTGTAAAATTATACATTGTAATATCCTGAAGCATTTTCCATGTTTACATCCTTACTATAATTTGGCTAATCTTCTGTGTCCTTCCGTTTGTTTGAAGCAGTTTTTCTCCGTGGTTTTCCACTCAATGGAGCTGGAATTTTTTCTAAACATGGTTAAATTGTTCACAGATTGTCATGAGGGGGTTGTTTGTGGTATTTTGGTCGCATTATTTAAAGTTTTTTTTACAATTCGTAACTTTTTGCCATTCCTTTTCGCCGTAGCCCTGAGTATAGCTTCGAAGTTCCCAGTCCCTTTTACCTCTCTCGGGTCAGCGAAATACAAAGCATGCATGCCCCGCTAAGGATACCGCGCGCTACACGCGTCACTTGCACTTGTATATGCAGCAGCAGTAATCGCAAACGCGTAACACAACTCACAAGCGATGTGTATTTCTTGCGACGGTACATGTTGCAAAACTTCATCACAAAGGTTTTATCTCCCAATTTCTTTGACATACAAACAATATTCTCACTTCACTGTCACCTGCTTGCTGATCAGGTGAGAATGAAGTGAGAATATTATTTGTAGGCCTAGAATCTATGTCAACATCAGTGAAATCGGGAGATAAAACCTTCATGATGAATCTTTGAGAAGGTTACATTTTCTTGATAATTAGGTCAATCCAATGACCTACCTACCCAGTTTCATTAAAACATCCTTTATATTTAATCCTGTATTTTAACAGATTCAGCTACCTGCTACTCAACGCTCCAAAATCAAACTGTGCCAGTGCTCTGTTGTACACAGTTCAGTGCATGGTTAGTATTTTGACGTAAAATGTAATATTTATATTGAATGATTGCATGATGCCGCAGTAAATCTAAATTCCAACATATGATGAAGTTGTTTGGTTGAGTCAGATAATCAACTCAGTGCTAAGTTCCAAAACCCAAAATTAAAATTGTCTTAAATAGATTTCCTATTAACCCTTTTATTTAAAGGCAAATTTGATCAGATTTTCTTCTGCAAATTGGCAACACTGGCATTTTTTCTTTTTTTGCTACACACATTCAATAAAATTAATGTCTCTAAAATTCATTTACAAATAAATTAACTATATTCAAACATTATGTTTGCCAATTCATATGTAAAACTTTATTTCTGTGTGATTAACAAAATACAATTCTTTCTATTAAACATAAAAACCTGTGAGGTAAAGTAAGAGTTTGACCACTTTATATATACAATATTACAACTACTACTTTTAATAATAATAGCAATGATACTATTACTACTACTTTTTTTTGGGGGGGGCGGGAGAAAATATGTTTTGCCCCCCCCCACTTTTTTGTTTCGGGGGGCGACTGCCAGCCCCCCCCCCACTTCCGGCGCCTATATGCTGGGGGGTCTAGATCTAATGTTTCTGTCCAGTTTCACTAAAACATCCATTATATTTAATCGTGTATTTTAACAGATTCAGCAACCTGCCACTCAATGCTCCAAGGCCAAGCTGTGCCAGTGCTCTGTTGCACACAGTTCAGTGCATGGTTAGTATTTTGACGTAAGACATAATATTTATATTGAATGATTAATGCCGCAGTAAATCTAAATTCCAACATGTGATGAAGTTGTTTGGTTGAGTCTGATAATCAACTCAGTGCTAAGTTCCAAAACCCAAAATTAAAAATTTCTTAATAGATTTGCTATTAACCCTTTTATTTAAGGGCAAATTTGATCAGATTTTCTTCGGAACATTGGTAACACTGGCATTTTTTTCTTTGCTACACACATTCAACAAAATTAATGTCTCTAAAATTCATTTACAAATATAAATAAACTATATTTAGTATTATGTTCGCCAATTCATATGTTAAACTTTATTTCTGTGTGATTAACAAAATACTAATGTAGTGTGATCGTAATAAACAAGCATTGGTAAAATGATTTTACAGACTGTCTCACTCATTTTATCACCCCCCCCCCTTTCTCTCACTCTCACTTCTTTTCGACATCCTGCCATACTCATATATGATTGAGCAACCTTTAATTTAAAAAGTACAAACAACCGCAGTCTAATGTACATTGTAAGGTACATGTGCAATGTACTTACATATTTATTTCTGACCCAATACATGTAATTATAACATTTCTATATCACAATAATTGCCTCTTGACTGCTTACTGAATACACCGTGTTCTAATACATTTTTCCATTTTATAGTTAGATTTGGATTTCACTCTGTAATGATTATTGAAGTTCTTCCTCCAGTTCAACCCAAGATGCTTAACTTAATTGAACCTATTGACTGGTTACCCTCATTGAAAGAGAAGTCTGCTATGAATCAGTTGTCTAAATATATTTCATCAATAAACTGCTTGGCTTTCAGTGTGAATAGGCAGTCTAGCTGTACATACAAGATTGTCACCCCCTCCCCCCCCCCCACACACTTTGATAAAGAAAAATGACTCCCACCCCCTGTGCTGCCACGGGTAATTACTGCTAGTTTATACAATTTCTTTAAGCAAATGACGACATAACTGTTAAAAAAAATCTGCTCGAGTGAGCACCACTTTTGAAAAGTTCGTAAAAAAATTATTCGAGCAGAACTTAGAAATAGTTAAATGGCTCATAAAGAACACACAGAATTTAGCTAGGAAGATCGATTTGAAGATATCTTTTACCCTTTAACTGGTTTCCTTATTTCGTTTTCGGATTAACGAACCTTCGGAACAACGAACCTTATTTCGTTTTCGGATTAACGAACCTTCGGAACAACGAACCTTATTTCGTTTTCGGATTATCGAACCTTCGGAACAACGAACCTTATTTCGTTTTCGGATTATCGAACCTTCGGAATAACGAACCGTCGGAATAACGCCACAAATGTTCGGATTAACGAACTCTTTTTCGTTTTCGGATTAACGAACATCGAGGTATAGGCAATTTACGTGTTTCGGAATTACGAACCTTTTTTATTTTATTTATCTATTTTCCAACACATGGGCTGGATAGCCCTCTTCAGCCTAACGGCTGTTCTTCTGAGGGGTCCAGAAAACCTTCGGAATTACAAAGCTTCGGAATTACGAAGTGCAACCCTCCATATAGAATATCGAGTACTTGTTATATATAATCATTCGATAGCTGTTGTGAGAATTTCACCGGTCTCTCTTCATTTAGAAGTTCACCCGCTGACTACTGAAACTGAGTAGTTCTTATACAAAGTATATAACAATTATAGAATTCAGTTGTCAGCGGGTTAATATCTGATATGTAACAAAAATGCTTTGAGTTTCAATCTAAGTTTGATAAAATTTATTTTCATTCCGAATATTCTCAGTATGGTGACTTTTTTGTATTTATGTTTTTATTAAGAATCACATCAAATTACAATATTTACAATTATTCAAGGAGATTAAAGAAATCACAAATAATTTTAAAAAGTTTAGAAAAGATTGTGAAAAGGACAGATAATAAGCTTACAACACATAATCTGTACCAAACACTATTATTATGTAAACTTATAACAATTCTTACGGTGACTTGATTAGGACATGAACCTATTGATAACTTGGAATAGGTTGAAAGGCACAAAATGTCACTAAATAGAATATGTGTGGCCGATGATTTGGGTTTTCAATTTTCTAAATATCATTTTTTTTCAGAATCTACAGAATTGATTATCCTTTCAGTTCTAGGCACTTAAATGATATTTGACATTGGTGTATTGCGGATAATTTTTTACGAATTTTATGCCGCCGGACAAGTAACCTGCGTCTGGCTATAAGCTTAATCATCCTGCTGTGGTAATAGGCTATAACTCTTCTTCATCGTTTTATAAAAGCTGTGGTGAGAATGTCAGGAGCCCAATCTTTCAAGAGCAGGTCAAATTATTATTCTAACGAGAACTAGTGCACCATTTGCGTTGCTCTTTGCGGTAGCAGATCATTGAATGGGTAGATAAAATTTTGCTTATATCTATCATAATTTTAGAATATACACAAGACACACAAGATAAAATTTGGGCACTGACTAACAAAGAATTGCGATTGATCCGATCAACTATTATGCATAATTGTTCAAAATATTTTCTAGCTATGATGTATATTCATGCATTAAAAAATTCAGTACTTCTCGTTGTTAACAAAGGACATTGTGCAAATTTCCTGTAGAAAAAATTATGACACTGATGGATTTCCGTAGAGTTACGATTGATTGAGACAATCGTAAAAAACATTATTTAAGCTAAACAGTTAGCGAGCTATGAGAAAAATTCGAAATTACGATGTAGTAATGCTGTTTTAAAAATACAAAGAACCTGTCAAGTGGTATATCTATAGAAGTTTTAAAACTTAACACATTTTATCCTTGCACTGACCATTATACAGCAATCATGTAATCTCTATAAAACAATCCTACCCTCTAAACTTAGCCTACCCATCTTAGATATTAAAGGGGATATTAAAGGCTGAAAATATCTATATCTAAATAGAGTAAAATTCACACAGTAAAATGCAGAAAATCTCATCAAAATCTGTAATGTGAAAACAGTATACGCTTATCGTCATAGATATTCATTAGTTGGGTGGCGATATCACATCCCACCTTTCCTTTATCTTGTGTTATTACATGAAATCATAATTCATTATAATTTCATTTTTTTGGTATAATTACATGTATGTGTGAACGACATGTCTCGCGTATAATTAAATTAGTTGCAGCAATGACTGTCTAATGCACTAAATGATCGGTTGTCAATCTACAAAATTAGTTTTTTAAGTTAGCGGAGGAAAATATATGAATAAACCTAAAAAATACAAAAGGAATAAGTGGGGATATGACATTATCACTTTGCTCATTAAATATTCATGAAGACATGCCTAAAGAACTGTTTCACCGGAGTAACGCAAATATTTAAAGTACCGTAACTTTGTTATTCTTTGTCCAATTTATTGTTTTGATTGTTTTATTTTTCTCTATCTGTTCAAATCGTATGATTTTCAGCCTTGAGTATCCCTTTAAAGATATATACTACCTTCAGTAATCAAATGTGCAAGGAGGAATCTGGTTAAATACAAATGTACATAAGCGATAAAACTACAGTAAAACCAGAACACTTGCAACTAATTAAGAAAAACAAACAAAAGCAAAAAAAATTAAAATCTCTGATTGTATAAAGTGACAAGAAGATACAATTATACGAGGCTTTGTGTATTTATTGCTCAAATGTAATCTGTCATGACCCTAACCATTATTTTCTAAAGCCATTATTTCCACAGCAAGTTGGTAGAATCCATTCCTGAACAATGTGTCATTGAAGTCTCGTCGATTTGTCATGCCGATCTCGTTCTTAGGATCGGAAGCTTCCATCCAATCGTTCAACCAGCCATAGATACATGAATTTAGTTCACTGCGGTTCCTCTTCTTTTCTAATTCCAACAAGCCACACAAAATTGCCATCTTTTCACCAGATATATTGGTGCATATATCTTGCACAACGAGCGGATGAGGTTTCCTTGTTCGAAAGTAACCTTTGAAAGAAAACAAAAATTTAGAGGCAGATTAGTTCCTACATCGAAAAACCATCTGAGTTATGAAACTGCCATACCTTTTTATCAAACAGCTGTATTAAAATGGCTGCATGCATCGGTACGTAACAAGGAGTTATTTTACATAATAACCTTTTATAGAACAACATGGAAATATCCCACTGATTGTCAAACGGAAAGAAATTCAATGGTTAATGCATGTACATCAAATTTATTTTTTACTTTAAACAAGTACATGTCTCTATTGATACTAAGGGCCTTTTCACACGTGAATCTATAATCATCACTCTAATGATGATTGCAATTCGTCTTGAGAATCATCGACGCTTTCACATGCACGCTCGTTCGAAAACTGATTTGAATTCGAATTCATCAGCTAAGTTGGTATAAGCACTGCATCGCTAGTACAAACTACGATGAGTGCATGGCAATTGTATTATCTACGGAAGTGCTTAAAAGGTCACGCAAGCTCCGCCCCCAAAAGATGTTTTGGATGTCAAGCCTTTCACACGCAAAATTCGTAACGTACTACGGAACGAAAATGATTTGAGTGAATTACTTAACTGGATTTCACCTCCGGAGTAGAACTTGAATTCGTGATTGTGATTCGTGTTCATGATTCTAATCATTAGATAGTTTGGTTTCACACGTGCTAAGAGTTCGTCACTAGCCTTATTTTTCACTGGATTGAAATTACGATATTTTCCGTGTGAAAGGGCAGCATGTATGTAGAGTTGCAGTTTTAACGACATGTTACAGGTATAGACAAGACGGATCGTAACACATGAATAACCATAATAACTGATTGGATTTTTTAAACGTTTTAATTGATTTCGTAAAAATAGCATACAAGTTGACCAAAAGCAGAACGATGATGTTCAGTGATACGTGGTCATATAAAAACATATTCAATTTTTCAAATGCCAATAATTTTTTTTTATATAAGAGATTCCTTACCAATACACACTGTGCAACATGCATATAGGCTTTACCTGACAAGACCTTCTCACGGAGGCTCTTTATCCCAGCTTTTCTTAAAATAACACCGATCTCTAAGCGAAAGTGGTAAGACACAGGTCGGATTTGCTGCCTCCATAGTTTCATGAGTTTTAATCTGTCTGTATTTCCTTCCTCGTCTTGACATCGTTTAACATCTTCTTCGCTGAGGTCAATATGTTCAGAAACCTGTTTCATCTCGTCATCTCCGATACAAGACATGATGCTCATCAGCTCACTTAGACTCATTCCATAATCTAGACAATAATCATGATGATGTATAAAGTATTTAATTGAATTATCGAAAGTTAAGACAAGTATCTTTATAAATGAGAAGAATTAATCCCACATTTTAATCAGAGTAAATATAAAAGCCTTGTCTAGATCTGGACGTTAGTATAGTTATTCGTTTGGAAACTCCACATCAGTCCTCTCTCTTGCACTTTAAGTGCAGTGAAGAGAGATGATTGACCGATGTAGGGGTATCCCAAAAAATAACTACCAACGAATTAAAGCCTAGCAAAAGTGCTAGCACAAGTAGTCATCACATTCCAATTCAATCCAAGCATGCTTATTTGCATACTCATTTTCTGTGATGCTTCCCACCAAATATATTTGTATTTTCCAATCACATCCACTCTCATAGATCTTTGAACTAACCTACCGGGTTGTTTAACATAACAATGAACCAACAAACTGTTGGTTAAAAAAAGATCTCCATTGTTTTTACATGCATTTTTTGGTAGATTCATGTGTCAACCAGCCTAATTTTTTTTTTCAATCTGAGAGTGTACATGAAGCAATAATAAAGTGAAAAATTATTGAACAATATATTTGCATTTAAAACTGTCGATAAACCAAATTCTAAATAACACAAATAAATAACAGATAAATAACAAATTCTAAACTAAAGTTTGATACTTCTATATCGGTAATTCTTTGTTTTCATTTTAACTAGTATATTTCAGTTATTTAACATGTCATTACATTCAAATTGAGCTATCTTGATTTTCCTTGTGACGGTTCTCACCCGGGGGCCAATGCCATTGACGAGTGGATAACATGCGCGACCATGGGGTCTCGAAAAGCACCCTAAAGCGTATTTTCCATATTCTGAAAATGCACCCCTTAAAGGTCAAGTCCACCCCTGGAAAATGCCGGCTTGAATAAATACAGGAAAGTCAAACTAGCATAGTGCTGAAAATGTCATCAATATCGGATGTAAAATAAGAAAGTTATGACGTTTCAAAGTTTCGCTTATTTTTTTTTTCACAAAACAGTGAAACGTACAACTAGGTGAGTCAGTTGATGATGTCAGTCACTCACTATTTCTTTTGTTGTTTTTTATTGTTTGAATTATGCAATATTCCATTTTATATAGATTTGACAATAAGAAACAACTTGACTGAGTCATGTAGTATTAAACAATGCTAATTCCACATGTTTAGGGAGGAATTAATCGTTTAATCACTCGACAACAAGGAGAAAATTAGAATATTTCATATAATAAAATTCAAAAGAAATAGTGAGTGGATGACTCCTCATTTGCATACCCGCTAGGGTGTGCGTATAACTGTTTTGTTAAATTAAGCGAAACTTTAAAATGTCACAACTTTCTTATTTTACATCCGATTTTGGTGAAATTTTTAGTGTTATGCTTGTTAGATTTTTCCCTTTTTATTCAAATCAACATTTTGTTGGGGTGGACGTGTCCTTTACCAAGTATTGGCGCGTGAAACCCTACCCTTAACAAGTTTTGGAAACAAAACGATACTCCTGCTATGAATTGACCCCCTTAACAAGTAAGCCTACAGCGATATTTTTTTTGTTATGTCATGGACGTCGGTCGTCGTCATATATACCTACATCATTGGGTTTAGTACAGCCCCACTTCCCACATCTTGCACAAATCGTACTCTAAACACGTAGTGATGACTCTTGAGGCAAAAAGTAGATCCTTTATTAAACATTTGAGTCTTAATTTTCCACCCTTGCAAATTTGACCCTAAACACGTAGCTTTCCTAGCGTAAATAGATACATTTTTTTTTTCATTATTCCAGCATTTTGGACACCCGGCCTTGTAACGTGCCTTATCTTGAAAAAGACATCCTTCTTACGTGTTTTGGGGGGTCGAGCATGGGATACTATTGGTATCCAATCGTCAATGTAACTGGCCCCCGGGGATTCTCATCAGGTCTTACCAAGGAAAGTCGAGCGTGCAGCACGAAGAAACCCGTTCTTCCGAAGTTCCCCACAGAAATCTTTGCGATTTCTCTCCTTTTTTAGGAAAGAACTCATCATAATATCTTGTAATAGGCCCACAGTGCATCTTCGTTGGTATAACGCCGGTGGAATTCTCATGTGACACATGATTTTTGATGGCTTTATAGATAGTGATGTCATCAGTGGAAGAATATCCCCCATCAACAGATCCCAGGCAATGCGAATCAACTCTGCTTCATAGACATATGTTGTTTCATTCCTTTTCGCAATGCATTCTGGATAAAAACAAGACGATATAATGTATTTTGGTTGGACTTATTCGATTTAATTTTTTCATGCTTCCTTCTGTATTCCTATAATTCATATGAAACAAATCGTTTTTTTAATAATATTAGACATAATGTTGTGATTATTTTTCCACATGAATCATCAGAAATTAAATAAAAGTGTACAAAATATTTCAAAACAAAAGTAATCTACTGCTTAATCATCGTAACATACGGGTATCTCATCTTTATTTACCACCGGCTCTCTTGCTGCTGAAATATATTTTTCGATGGTATTTCTCTGGGACACATAAACGAGTTTATTTTCATAATCACCAGGAAAATGTCTAAAAAAGTGAAAAGTTAATCTCATTTTGATTAATGATACAGTTCCAATGAAGTAAGAGTTGACCTAGCAATAGTTAATGTCTCATTAAGAAAGAACTGTTTGGAGATGATGAAGAAATTGCATTTAAAATCTAAATTCCCTATGAGTATGTTCAGAAATTGATATGAAAGAAATTCACCAACAAGTCCAACACGTCTGAGAACTTCTCGCAACTTATCACGACTGCAATTGCTGCTTGTTTGACAAGCTTGGTGGCCTAACCAGTTTCGAATCTGGTGTATCATGTCGTTAGGACTAGAAGCTTCTTCGAGGCGATCAATGCCAAGTTTGCTAAATTCGTTTTTCTTTAATGCATGAACACATGCAAGAGCTTCCAACATTTCATCATCTGACAAAGCGCTTTCTGTAAAATGAATTTTGAAATGATTCATCCAAATAATAATAAAATAACGAAACTTATTATTAACGTATATGCACATGGTTTTACCATTTGATTTGGGGATGATCAGTTTACAAACACAAAACCTTTTTAAAAAATCATGTTAACTCTAATAATTTAATGTTTGATGTTGTTTTCGTTGTATGTCATTGAGAACATACACTCTTAAAATTGTTGGCCAACATACTGTCCACACAACAATTGGTTAAAACTTTATCCAATTCTTGGTAGTTTTAAACCAATAATGTGTGCTTTGGGTGAAAACTACACAGTACCCGGCCAAATAAAGGAGGGAAGGGCTCTGATCTTGATCGCAGGTTTATTCAGTCGTCTCTAATATTATTGCTTAACCTGTGACAAATTTCATAATTTTTAATGATTTTGTCTCCTTCAATTATCTTTTTTTCTTTTTCCTCTTCTTATCACCACGCCCCGCCTTTTCTTCAACTCCTCTTCTCTCCCTCCTTCCCTTTTTCTTTTTCCTCTTCATACTTTATTTTCCTTTTCTCATTCTCCTGCATTCTACCATCCTTCTCTCCCTTATCCTTCCTTTTATTGAGACTATTATATTATGGCATGGTCACACCGCCCGAGCGTTTTAATATCAGAGCGGTCGTGGAGCGGAGAGAAAAAAATCACCGCTCGCTACCGTTCACCATTTTCGATTTCGATTGATTTTTTTTTATCGATATTTTCCCCAATTTTGAGAGCGAAATTCGACCCTCTTTCCCTACCGCTCCACCACCGCTCCAACAAGGCTCGGGCGGTGTGACCATGCCTTTACACGCATTAGTAAGTCATTGACATTCTAGATACTTATTCTAAATCACTCTCTTTCCAAATCAAATGTTTTAATTCCTGTATTCTGTGTCCTTTTTCAATAAGTAAAAGCATCAAAAATTAAGATCGTATTGGAGAGTGATATTAATATAGAGTGGCTTACCAGAGTACTCTTTTAAAATATTGAGGATAATGTTGAATTTTTTTACAGCGTTGAGGAAAATAACACTATCCCTCCATTTGACCAGTATATCCTTTATCTTGTCCTTGTTCCGTTCAATTCCGTCCATGTTGGCTGAAATGTTAAAAAGCTTTTCGTACTTCTGTGATGTGAGAGATTGTACTACTTCGATATACTGATCCAGGTCGTCATCAAAGAAGCTTGCATGATCTATGAATAAAACAAAACATAATGATGATGTGTCATCAAACTATCACATGATAATAATCTATTTAAACTAAGACCAGTTCATAATCTGACAACTCCTTCCTGGATCGATCCATTATACCAGTTTAAGGAAAGCTCCCTTCTCTCCCATCCACTAGATCCCCGGCTCTGAACGGGCAACCCCCGAGAGCTACGATACAATATTTGTTGCCCGCGCAAACTTTAATCCAATCACAATAACCGACATCATCACCCCAGTTTTCAAGTGTATTGCAAGGGTACGTGTTACCAACGCCCCCATCCCCGGGGGGGGGGGCACTTCCATTGACGAGTGGATACCAGGCGTGACAAAATTAGAAACACCTAAAAAGGGTCTCATTTTCAAGATATGGCACGTTACGTACGTAACGTAATAAAGGTGTCAAAAACGCTAAAATAATGAGGAAAAGGTATATATTTCGAAAGGAAAGGTACCGTACGGTGCGATTTGCGAGTGAGCACTTGTCAAGGGTACCGTTTTGTTTCCAATAGTTGTAAAGGGTATTGTTTCACCCGCCAATATTATTTGAGGGGTTCATTTTCAGAACATGGATACTTTTGTTCAGTGTGCTTTTCGAAACCCCATGGTCCCGCGTGGTCACTAATCAATGAAATTGCCCACCGGGCGTTACCATTTTCAGGCTATTATTCTCGCCCATTGTAGTGCATTTTAGAAACAAATCGAAACAGTTTGTGTGTGTGAGGTGTGTGCGTATGTGTTGTAGCGTGAACCCTACTCATAAATAACGTGAGGGAAACGTTTTGCTTTTATCCCACTTATTTCTAAGAACTTAAATTATTTATAATCTTTATGCCTAAAATTTTCTGTTTGAATTGATATATCTTTAATTTTCGTTTATTTATGTTACTTTTACTCTTGATTTGATGGGAGCAACCTAATCTCGAAAAGTAAAATATTTCGTTAACAACTTCTGCTATCAGATGACTGTAAAGAGAAGCAATTACATTTTTACCTTCGAAGAAAATCGTATGAATCGTATAGTCATCAGAGTGCATGTCTCATTTTTTAGGCGAACACAATTTATGAAAAAAAAAAGTTAGCGCTGGTCCTTTTTGTCATACACTGCGACCTAGAAAAGACGAAACTGATGGTGATTTTTTTTTTATAATTCTCGAATGAGTGAATAAAACTAATGTGAAGAAATGTTTAGAAAAAGTCACTTTAATAAAATGTCCATTGTTTTACTATAACAAATGCGTTTTTATTCATTAGCCAATCCTCTCATAATTAAACATTTTATAGTTGCTGACTTTTTTCAGTAGAAAAATGTTCCTCATTATGCTACTGCCTATTATCGATAGATCCGACATTGGATAAAGCCATGGTTACACCGGAACCGAATCAGCTGCGAATACACATTATATGCAGAAGTATTCTGATCTCCCTCGCCGAATGTGGGGATTCTGAAACATTTTTGGAGGGATTCGGCTTCTTTTGAAATGTTCAAACCATTCAAACCGTCCAAATACTCCCGAATGTGGCCAGGTCAAATTTCACATTCGGGATAAGACGGAATTCGGTTGGATTCTGGCCCGGGACGCATTCAGTGTCTTCTGGGCAGTCAATTCTAGGCGATTCTGCTCTAATTCAGGGCCTATTCCGGACATATTCATCCTGATTCAGGTAGTTCTCCAAATCAAGCCATATTTGGGTAGAATCTGTCTGGTGTAACCCTGGCTAAGTAGCCTCGCTTACACCAGAACCGAATCAGCTACGATGATCCATCCGAATACACGTATTCGGGTGGATTCGGGAGTATATTCTGTTCTCCCTCCGCGAATTATGCGAGAAAATTCGGGAGGTATTCGGGAACATCCATGAAAGAATTCGGGTTGTTTTGAAATGTTCAAAAGCAGCTGAATTACCTCCAAAATACTCCCGTTTGTGGCCACCACAAATTTCATTTGGGCGATATTCCGGATAGATTTTCGGGTTATTCTGGGAAAATTAGGACCTAATCGTATCATTCATGGAGTAACGGTTACAATCATGTAGCCAAATAGAACCAGATATCACGAATAGAACAGAATGCCCCGAATACTATGAGGCGCCGTTTGTAACAATAACATATTGAACAATTATTTGTTATATGATGATTATTTATGAAAAAATAACATTAACGTACGAGTCAAGCCAAATAGGCCAGAATACGGCAGATTAGCAGCCGAAATTGACGATTTTGGCCCATTCAGATGATTCTGGTGGATTTTTCGCGAAATTTGGTGGCGCACTCGGTGCATTCGGCCGTAATCGTTCCATGTCGTGTCGCCTCTGATTCGGGGAGTATAATGTCCTCCCTCCCCGAATGCGAGAAAATTCTAGAGGGATTCGGGAACAACCGTGCGAGGATTCGGCTCGTTTTGAAATGCTCAAACCTGTCGATTAACCCCCCCCCCCCAAAAAAAAAAAAAAAAAAAAAAATCCCGAATATGGCCACAACAAATTCATTCGGGCCACATTCGGGATGTTTTCAGATAGAAGTCATTGGATAATGAACCGTTTGAAAATCAGTCTGACTAAAGTCTTCTCTGAATGTTGAGCATTCAAGAACATTATGCTGTCATTACTACTGTCATTGACTGTTGGGGATATAGATAGTTGGAAAACAGCAAAAAGAAAAAAAAACAGTTGAACAAACAGAAAACGACGAAATTTTGAGAAAGGAGGCAGGAAACAAAAATATTGAATGAAAGCATGAACAAGAAAAAAAGGAGGAAAACGAAAACCATGATAACATCTTTTTTTCTCCCTCTTTTCCACTTTATTTTCCCTATTCCTTTCGACTTTCTTCTTTTTCTTTATTCACTATTTGTTTATTTATTTATCTTTGATTTCATTATTTGTGTATTATATTTTATCATTTTATTACTAGTATTTTGGGGGGATCTGCCACAATCCTGAATTTCCTCAATTCTTATTTGCTGACGGCCAGGGGCGGTGATCAGAGGGGGCGCAGTGTCCCTCCCCCACTTTTTTTAGCACTGAAAAATCCCCCCTGTTCCCCTTTCATCGGAAGAGGACCCGGGTTAGGTGTTACCCAGTGCCATTCTTTTCCCCAAAAATGAACCCTCACAAACGTGTTATCGAAGAAAAGTGCTCACACGAACGTGTTCTGTGCCCTTACACCTGAGAAGGATCCGTTTATGTGTTATCAAGTGCCACTTTGCCTTCTCATACATGTCATAGTTGCCTTTTCTTTATATCAGATATGTTGTCCTGAAAAACCACTCTTTTTGTGCTCGATGATCGCCCGATTTCTTTATTTAGCGCCGTCCTGCTTCCTTCTGCAAGGCATAATTAATGAAAAAACTTAAAACCTACATGTCTTAAAGTTTCTTGAATTATATGTGAGTGGGTAAGATAAATATTTGTTTCTTGGTTTTATAATCGTGGCCTTACGGAGCAATAGAGTCCTCTCCCCCCCCCCCCCGAAATTCTGAAAACTCATATTATTTTACTGCAGATTTGTCACAAAATTCACCTAAAGTATGCACAAATCCATCAATTTCACTTAACAAAATGCCAAAGCGACTCAATGATAAGCTCGCTTCGCTTTCACACTTTCGAGTTTTTACCCCAAAAGGTGCTGCCCCCTCCCCCAGCGAAAAAATTATGCATACGGCCATGTTCAAGATAGTGCCCTTTTTAAAAGAAAAGGTGCCCTCTTTCCCCCCCCCCCCCCCCACTTTCAACTTAGCTCCGCCGTCCCTGCTAACGGCATTTGCAAATTAGCCATGAGAAATTTCGAGCTTGAGTGTTAAACAGCATCCTCTTAAAGGCGACGCTCGTGCTAACATACCGAACTGATCGGAATAAGGATGGATTTCCACTGTCAGATGACCTGTAAAATGGCGGTGAACAAGTGTACCAAAGTGGTCTGTGGAGAAAGCAGTAAAAATAAATAATTTCATTGAATTACTCAATGACAGTTCACACTAAGAAATAAAGGTTCAAAATTGAAACCCGAAAGGTTGATGCAAAATCAGCACACTATGGGTTCAAAAATTGAAACCTGCGGTTGGGGTTTATTTTTACACCCTGTGGGTTCAAAACTGCACCCCTAATTTGTAAAGTGAACCCCTAGGGTGCAGTTTTAAACCCGCAGGGTGCAAAAATGAACCCCAACTGCAGGGTTCAATTTTTGAACCCCAAATCAGGGGTTCCATTTTTAAATCCATATAGGGTGCTGATTTTGAATCAACCTAACGGGGTTCAATTTGAACCTTGATTTCTCAGTGTGTTTAGACTTAGGGGACATCAAAATTTGCCTTTTGAAAAAGTCTCCTCTATCCCTTAATTTTGATTATACTTAATATAAGTGGTTAAAGCCAACTTTTAAAGCTACCACACGTACAACTCAGATATCTTCCTCACTGATAGATCACATATTAAGTAGTAAAGTAGAGCTTAGTAATCAAAGTGGTGTTATTGACATAGGTATAAGTGATCATTTATCAATTTATTGTTCAAGAATGATTGTTAGGCTTGGGCCTATCTGGATCAAACTGGTCCAAGATAACTGAATGTACCGATGTTAATATGGCTTGGGGAAATTTTAAATCTATATTCTTAATTTCTTATCAATAGAAGATATAAGCGCACCTCTGAAAGAGGTAAGAATTAAGCAATCAACTGAAAAACTGATGAACCATGAAATTGTTGTCTTAATCAAAGAGAGAAAAGTAGCTAACAAAATAAAAGAAATATTGGCAATTTAGCCCTTGAAAGAAAATATACAGTTTTAAGGAATTTAGTTCAAAGGAAGGTAAGAAGTGCCATAAACGAATACTTTCAAGAACAAATAGAAGAAAACAAAATGACTCTAGAAAATTGTGCAAGATTTTGAAAGGTTTAGGTCTAAATACTAAATGGAAATCTGATAAAAAACAGTGCGCAAGGTGAATTAAGTCACGATAAGGCTAAAATTGCAAATGAGTTTAATCTTTATTTTATGACTGTGGCCGACAAGTAAGTTGTAAATTACCAGTAAATACAAACAAATTTCACGTAGAAAGTGACTAATTTCAAAAGTTTTAAGAAGAAAAAGTATTTCAAAAGGTAGCTTTCAGTTTCCCCTGTTACAGAAAAAATTGTTTTAGATGAATTAAATAGGTTGAAAATATAAAAAAAAGTACTGGTTTAGATATGATACCTGCAAGATTTTTGAAAGATGGGGCAAGAAATTTGGACAAATCTTTGAATTATGTAATTAATTCATCTGTTATGTCTTCTACCATTCCTGATGATATGAAATTTGCAAAAGTTACTCCCCTACATAAAGAGAAGGATAAAACTGACGTAGTAATTATATGAAGTGTAGTGTCGACAGTTTTTGAAAAAAATCTGTTCATACTCAAGTGGAGAAATACTTTCAAGAAACCAAGCTTATATATAAATTTCAGTCTGGCTTTCGTAACGGATATTCCACTGAAACTTGTTTAATACATTTAACTGACTTTATCAGGAACGGAATGTCACATGGCGCATGGTTGGAATTACAAAAAGCCTTTGATACTGTAAATCACAACATACTTTTTAAAGAAATTGAAGGTGATATATGGATTTAGACTCTGCATGTGTGACATGGTTTGGATCATATTTATCAATTCTACTGGAGGATTTTACGGGAAACACCATGTATGTAGTCCTGAAAAGGACTGTTTGTTATTCTTTCTTGATTGTATGTTAGCTCTGAAAAGAACTGTTAACGACGCACAGTGGGCCAGAATGAGTTGAAAGTGCGCCAAAATTATATTCCGGGTTATATTTTTACTTGAACATGTTAATATTGTTATGGGTAATTTTAGGCGTAGAATCGACTGACCATAATTTAAAGCCGATAGGACGTCACTTTGATACCAAATTTTGATTGGCTACTAAAAACCTATCTGTGTAAAGAAAGATTACGCTAAGCAATGTGCAGTATATAAACTTTGTGTTATGTGTTACTTTAAGATTGACCAGAGTGAATGCTGGTTTATGCTTCTCACATGCCTAAAAAGTGTGTATGAGATCCTGAAAATGATTTTATGGCAGAAAAATGATAGTCAGATTAAACAAATACATGTACTTACAAATCTGAAAAATATTAACCGTGCTTTATCAAGCGGTGTAGACTTGGGTAGAACGCAGAGTATATAACACCACGAATGTTTTACTATAAGCATGATAAGGATGGTTTTTGGCTGAAATTATTCTACAAGTAACTTTTATCTCTGGAAGAGGGGCAGGTAGCCCTTATATGCGTTATCAACCTTTATTTTGTTTGCATTATGCCCTGAATTCATGTCATTTTCATGGAATGGAAGGGGAATCGTCCTCGCCGTGCAAAAATGAACGACAATGTACACCCCACACGGTGCGCTGCGATGATTCGCGGTAAAAAAAATGACCGTTTTTGAACAGGTTTTGGGGTGTTGTGTCAAGTAAAATCGGCTTTAACATGAAAACGGGCAAAAACGGGCAGCTAAATTTGGTATCGACTTAAAGCTTAGACATCTGGCAAAATGATGATGATAGAATTTAAACGGAAATCCACGGAAATCTAAACTTTTCTAATGTAAATGCAAAAAACATGGATTCTCCGCCAATTTCGAGGAATAATTATCCTATAAACCTCCTAAATGTGTCTTTTATCTACTTTGAACCCTTTCACACGAAAAAGGAATATATCAGGATTATGTGGGAGCCATTTCAGATACCTTCATGAAAAACCTCCTTTGAAATGGCTTGTTTTTCAACTAAGTTGTCATTTACGCGGCATTTCGCAAATGTCACATTTTACGATTTGAGGTAGGAAATAAACAACCTTTATGGAAATTCCCGAATGAAATATTTTGGTGAAGTATTCTTCAAAGTGTTGTCTTTCAGCTGGGCATGCCAAAATTTAAAAAATGAAATTGCCCAAAATGACTTTTAGCGCACTGTTGTTTCACCCCGGCCCACTATGCGACGTTTAATTCGACCAGCGTGTTCTGGTCGTCATCAAGCATGACGATCCACTTGAAAAACTTGGGTTTATAACCAGGTCGGTTATAAAGAACTAATTAAGGTTAAGCATATAGGAAAGCAGGAACGAAGATATAATCAAAGGTGAACCAATATTGGTTCACACGTCTCTATTAGGTCAGTATACGTCGTGGCAATTGAGCGCGCTTCACGCGTCCACTATATTAGTGACTCTTTTTTTTTGCTGGTGCCCGGCCCCATGCCTTTACCCACGGTACGCCACTGTAAATAAAGAGAACTGATCCAATTCATAACTAGAACTGCAATCGTTTCAGAACGATGTGCATGCATTGACGCCTCTGATTTAATAGAGGGCAAGAAACAGAAGGAGATAGAGAGAAAACTCTAGAAGATATACATTCTCAAAATATTAGAGGGTGCTATTTTTTAAAAAAATTGTCACTGATGCATAAAACACAATTGGATTATGTGAAATGATACAATTGGCAAACCCTGAAAATATGAGACAAAAATAAATTCAAACAAGGAAGTTATGGCAATTCAACTATGTTAAGACTTTGCAATAGAGGGCGCTATTTCTAAAGTTACGGTCACTAATTATGGATAACATGTCTACCAAATTAGAATGAATTTGGAGGAGGAACGGTGGCAGGGGAGGGCTGACAAAAATTAGATGTTAATCAAATTGGATTTTAGCACCTTTTGCTCTCCATAGGAAGTTACATTCTTGAGGAAACAATTTTAGACCATATGGCGGCCCATACGTGGTTGTGGAAAATGTGTGCATGGTGAGCAGTATACCATGTGTTCAGATTGACTTATCTTGAAATTTTCTGTTGTAACCTATGTCGTATTTGGCATCACTGGAAAGAGTATTCCAATGCGGTGACATTGATACCACTTTTATTTGTGCGCAGGCAATAGACCGGAAGTAAATTTCATATAAAGAAAGACATTAAAAATGAAGGTTTTGCACAATAATTTAAGCTGACGTCAGCAATTTGTTAGTTTCTGTTACAAAAGGTTGACGAACGGTTGAAGTATATATCAATACTCATATCTGCCAAGTAAGAAAGAATAAGCTTCAATAATCAGGAAATAAGAGGAAGTTGAAGTTTTGCTGGCATTAAAGTGCCTTTTGGGGTATTTTGCTGATTTTCGGGAGCATTTTTCAGATATTTCGTCAGTTGTAAAGTATATATTTTTTAAATGGCTTGAAAGGGCATATCTTGAAGACCCTAAATCCAAGAAAAGGTACGGGTTTGCCCATGCATGACGCAATGAGGAGCATTCAAAGGTAAGTGTTTTTGAAACTTTAGAGGGCGCTATTTCGATGACGGAAGGTCAATGATGCGTGAAAACTCAGTAGCTTGTATGTTATGATACCGTAATCAATTCTTGAAATAATGAGTTCAAAATTAATCAAAACAAGAAAGTTATGGCCATTTTACGAATTTTTGACTTTACATTTCAATAAATATGACGTTTTTCAAGATAGGCTATTTCGGATTTGAATTTAGGACATAGAGATGGCATTTTGAAGGTCAGGTTACACGTCGCAGATGATAGAGAAACTCTTGGACTATCTATAGCAATTTGTTAGAAGTCTGTAGCATGCAGGATAATTGAGATATGAAAGAATGAAGAATGGTATGCAAATGGACTTGAAATGGACAAAATGGCGCCTGGATGGTCATCCATGAGTGATTTTGGAAAATGGAAGACGAGAGGCACAACTAAGGATGCTGGACAACATGTCTACCAAATTTGGATGAATTTGGATGAGGGACGGAGTCAGGGTAGAGCTAACAAAACCATGTGTTAAACAAATGGGATTTTGGTGGAAGAAGAAGAAGAAGAAGAAGATTACGGAATAGGAATATGGAACAAGAACAATGCATTGTCGCCATTGGGCGTCAATGCAACTAGAACTGCAATCGTTTCAGAACGATGTGCATGCATTGACGCCTCTGATTTAATAGAGGGCAAGAAACAGGAGGAGATCAAGAGAAAACTCTAGATGATATACATTCTCAAAATATTAGAGGCCGCTATTTCTTAAAGGAATGATCACTGATGCGTAAAACACTGTTGGAGTATGTGAAATGATACAATTGGCAAACCCTGAAAACATGAGACCAAAATAAATTCAAACAAGGAAGTTATGGCAATTTAACTATTTCAAGACTTTGCAATAGAAGGCGCTATTTCTAAAGGTTATGGTCCCTAATTATGGACAGTATGTCTACCAAATCAGAATGAATTTAGATGACAAACGGAGGCAGGAGAGGACTAACAAAAATTACATGTTAATCAAATTGGATTTTGGCAGATTTTGCTTTTCATAGGAAATTACATTCTCGAGTAAAACAAATTTCGTCCATTTTTAGACCATGTGGCCGCTGAAGAAAGAGAGAGAGAGAGAGAAAGACGCAGAGAGAGTAATAGAAATAAGCATACAAATTCGCTGACAATTCATCAACGTAACCCAGTGTTAAGTACATATCAGAACGATGTGCATGCATAAACTGAGTTTATCGCCTTATTGGACAAATGGCGTGCCATAGGACGTTCAGTTCGTTTTTGTGCGAAACCGATGCAATAGACACTGTGTACAATTCTGTTGTTGATAATGTGTACATAGTGAGCAGTATACCATGTGTTCAGATTGACTTATCTTGAAATTTTCTGTTGTAACCTATGTCGTATTTGGTATCACTGGAAAGAGTATTCCAATGCGGTGACATTGATACCACTTTTATTTGTGCGCAGGCAATAGACCGGAAGTAAATGCCATATAAAGAAAGACATTAAAAATGAAGGTTTTGCACAATAATTTGAAGCTGACGTCAGATTTTTGTCAGTTTTTGTTACAAAAGGTTGACGAACGGTTGAAGTATATATCAATGCTAATATCAGCCAAGTTAGAAAGAATAAGCTTCAATAATAAGGAAATAAGAGCAATTTGAAGTTGTGCTGGCATTACAGTGCATTTTGGGGTATTTTGCTGATTTTCGGGAGCATTTTTCAGATATTTCGTCAGTTGTAAGGTATATATTTTTTAAAATGGCATGAAAGATCATATCTTGAAGACCCTAAATTAAAAAAAGGGTACGGGTTTGGCCACGCGTGACGCAATGAGGAGCATTCAAAGGTAAGCGTTTTTGAAAGTTTAGAGGGCGCTATTTCGATGACGGAAGGTCAATGATGCGTGAAAACTCAGTAGCTTGTATGTTATGATACCGTTATCAATTCTTGAAATAATGAGTTCAAAATGAATCAAAACAAGAAAGTTATGGCCATTTTACGAATTTTTGACTTTACATTTCAATAAATATGACGTTTTTGAAGGAAGGCTATTTCGGATTTGAATTTAGGACATGAAGATGGCATTTTGAAGGTCAGGTTATGCGTCGCAGATGATAGAGAAAGTCTTGGACTATCTATAGCAATTTGTTAGAAGTCTGTAGCATGCAGGATAATTGAGATATGAAAGAATGAAGAATGGTATGCAAATGGACTTGAAATTGACAAAATGGCGCCTGGATGGTCATGCATGAGTGATTTTGGAAAATGGAAGACGAGAGGCACAACTAGGGATGCTGGACAACATGTCTACCAAATTTGGATGAATTTGGATGAGGGACGGAGTCAGGGTAGAGCTAACAAAATCATGTATTAAACAAATGGGATTTTGGTGGAAGAAGAAGAAGAAGACTAGAACTGCAATCGTTTCAGAACGATGTGCATGCATTGACGCCTCTGATTTAATAGAAGGCAAGAAACAGGAGGAGATCAAGAGAAAAATCTAGATGATATACATTCTCAAAATATTAGAGGGCGCTATTTCTTAAAGCAATGATCACTGATGCGTAAAACACAGTTGGAGTATGTGAAATGATATAATTGGCAAACCCTGAAAACATGAGACCAAAATAAATTCAAACAAGGAAGTTATGGCAATTTAACTATTTCAAGACTTTGCAATAGAAGGCGCTATTTCTAAAGGTTATGGTCCCTAATTATGGACAGTATGTCTACCAAATCAGAATGAATTTGGATGAGAAACGGAGGCAGGAGAGGACTAACAAAAATTACATGTTAATCAAATTGGATTTTGGCAGATTTTGCTTTTCATAGGAAATTACATTCTCGAGTCAAACAAATTTCGTCCATTTTTAGACCATGTGGCCGCTGAAGAAAGGGAGAGAGAGAAAGACGCAGAGAGAGTAATAGAAATAAGCATACAAATTCGCTGACAATTCATCAACGTAACCCAGTGTTAAGAACATATCAGAACGATGTGCATGCATAATCTGAGTTTATCGCCTTATTGGACAAATGGCGTGCCATAGTACGTTCAGTTCGTTTTTGCGCGAAACCGATGCAATAGACACTGTGTACAATTCTGTTGTTGATAATGTGTACATAGTGAGCAGTATACCATGTGTTCAGATTGACTTATCTTGAAATTTTCTGTTGTAACCTATGTCGTATTTGGTATCACTGGAAAGAGTATTCCAATGCGGTGACATTGATAACACTTTTATTTGTGCGTAGGCAATAGACCGGAAGTAAATGCCATATAAAGAAAGATATTAAAAATGAAGGTTTTGCACAATAATTTGAAGCTGACGTCAGATTTTGGTCAGTTTCTCTTACAAAAGGTTGACGAACGGTTGAAGTATATATCAATACTCATATCAGCCAAGTTAGAAAGAATAAGCTTCAATAATAAGGAAATAAGAGCAAGTTGAAGTTGTGCTGGCATTAAAGTGCATTTTGGGGTATTTTGCTGATTTTCGGGAGCATTTTTCAGATATTTCGTCAGTTGTAAGGTATATATTTTTTTTAATGGCATGAAAGATCATATCTTGAAGACCCTAAATTCAAAAAAGGGTACGGGTTTGGCCACGCATGACGCAATGAGGAGCATTCAAAGGTAAGCGTTTTTGAAACTTTAGAGGGCGCTATTTCGATGACGGAAGGTCAATGATGCGTGAAAACTCAGTAGCTTGTATGTTATGATACCGTAATCAATTCCTGAAATAATGAGTTCAAAATGAATAAAAACAAGAAAGTTATGGCCATTTTACGATGTGTTTACTTTACATTTCAATAAATATGACGTTTTTCAAGGAAGGCTATTTCGGATTTGAATTTAGGACATGAAGATGGCATTTTGAAGGTCAGGTTATACGTCGCAGATGATAGAGAAACTCTTGGACTATCTATAGCAATTTGTTAGAAGTCTGTAGCATGCAGGATAATTGAGATATGAAAGAATGAAGAATGGTATGCAAATGGACTTGAAATTGACAAAATGGCGCCTGGATGGTCATGCATGAGTGATTTTGGAAAATGGAAGACGAGAGGCACAACTAGGGATGCTGGACAACATGTCTACCAAATTTGGATGAATTTGGATGAGGGACGGAGTCAGGGTAGAGCTAACAAAATCATGTATTAAACAAATGGGATTTTGGTGGAAGAAGAAGAAGACTAGAACTGCAATCGTTTCAGAACGATGTGCATGCATTGACGCCTCTGATTTAATAGAGGGCAAGAAACAGAAGGAGATAGAGAGAAAACTCTAGATGATATACATTCTCAAAATATTAGAGGGCGGTATTTCTTAAAGGAATGGTCACTGATGCGTAAAACACAGTTGGATTATGTGAAATGATACAATTGGCAAACCCTGAAAATATGAGAGCAAAATAAATTCAAACAAGGAAGTTATGGCAATTCAACTATTCTAAGATTTTGCAATAGAGGGCGCTATTTCTAAAGTTATGGTCACTAAATATGGATAACATGTCTACCAAATTAGAATGAATTTGGATGAGGAATGGTGGCAGGGGAGGACTAACAAAAATTACATGTTAATCAAATTGGATTTGAGCACATTTTGCTGTCCATAGGAAGTTACATTCTCGAGTAAATTTTTTTAGACCATTTGGCACCCCATACGTTGTTGTTGAAAATGTGTGCATTGTGAGCAAGCAGTATACCATATGTTCAGATTGACTTATCTTGAAATTTTCTGTTGTAACCTATGTCGTATTTGGTATCACTGGAAAGAGTATTCCGATGCGGTGACATTGATACCACTTTTATTTGTGGGGAGGCAATAGACCGGAAGTAAATGCCATATAAAGAAAGACATTAAAAATGAAGGTTTTGCACAATAATTTTGAGCTGACGTCAGCAATTTGTTAGCTTCTGTTACAAAACATTAACGAATTGTGAAGTATACATCAATACTCATATCTGCCAAGTTAGAAAGAATAAGCTTCAATAATAAGGAAATAAGAGCAAGTTGAAGTTGTGCTGGCATTAAAGTGCCTTTTGGGGTATTTTGCTGATTTTGGGGAGCATTTTTCAGATATTTCGTCAGTTGTAAGGTATATATTTTTTTAAATGGCATGAAAGGGCATATCTTGAAGACCCTAAATCCAAGAAAGGGTACGGGTTTGGCCATGCATGACGCAATGAGGAGCATTCAAAGGTAAATGTTTTTGAAACTTTAGAGGGCGCTATTTCAATGACGAAAAATCAGTGATGCGTGAAAACTGAGTAGTATGTATGATATGATACTGTAATCAACTCCTGAATATATGAGCTCGAAATGAATAAAAACAAGAAAATTATGGCCATTTTACGATTTTTTTACTTTACATTTTAATAAATATGAAGTTTTTGAAGGAAGGCTATTTTGGATTTGAATTTAAGGCATGAAGATGGCATTTTGAAGGTCAAGTTATGCGTCGCAGATGACGGAGCAACTCTTGGACTATCTATAGCAATTTGTTAGAAGTCTTTAGCATGCAGGATAACTGAGATATGAAAGAATGAAGAATGGTATGCAAATGGACTTGAAATTGACAAAATGGCGCCTGGATGGTCATGCATGAGTGATTTTGGAAAATGGAAGACGAGAGGCACAACTAGGGATGCTGGACAACATGTCTACCAAATTTGGTTGAATTTGGATGAAGGACGGAGCCAGGGTAGAGCTAACAAAACCATGTGTTAAACAAATGGGATTTTGGTGGAAGAAGAAGAAGACTAGAACTGCAATCGTTTCAGAACGATGTGCATGCATTGACGCCTCTGATTTAATAGAGGGCAAGAAACAGGAGGAGATCAAGAGAAAAATCTAGATGATATACATTCTCAAAATATTAGAGGGCGCTATTTCTTAAAGCAATGATCACTGATGCGTAAAACACAGTTGGAGTATGTGAAATGATATAATTGGCAAACCCTGAAAACATGAGACCAAAATAAATTCAAACAAGGAAGTTATGGCAATTTAACTATTTCAAGACTTTGCAATAGAAGGCGCTATTTCTAAAGGTTATGGTCACTAATTATGGACAGTATGTCTACCAAATCAGAATGAATTTGGATGAGAAACGGAGGCAGGAGAGGACTAACAAAAATTACATGTTAATCAAATTGGATTTTGGCAGATTTTGCTTTTCATAGGAAATTACATTCTCGAGTCAAACAAATTTCGTCCATTTTTAGACCATGTGGCCGCTGAAGAAAGGGAGAGAGAGAAAGACGCAGAGAGAGTAATAGAAATAAGCATACAAATTCGCTGACAATTCATCAACGTAACCCAGTGTTAAGTACATATCAGAACGATGTGCATGCATAAACTGAGTTTATCGCCTTACTGGACAAATGGCGTGCCATAGTACGTTCAGTTCGTTTTTGTGCGAAACCGATGCTATAGACACTGTGTACAATTCTGTTGTTGATGTGTACATAGTGAGCAGTATACCATGTGTTCAGATTTAATTTTCTGTTGTAACCTATGTCGTATTTGGTATCACTGGAAAGAGTATTCCAATGCGGTGACATTGATAACACTTTTATTTGTGCGTAGGCAATAGACCGGAAGTAAATGCCATATAAAGAAAGACATTAAAAATGAAGGTTTTGCACAATAATTTGAAGCTGACGTCAGATTTTGGTCAGTTTCTGTTACAAAAGGTTGACGAACGGTTGAAGTATATATCAATACTCATATCAGCCAAGTTAGAAAGAATAAGCTTCAATAATAAGGAAATAAGAGCAAGTTGAAGTTGTGCTGGCATTAAAGTGCATTTTGGGGTATTTTGCTGATTTTCGGGAGCATTTTTCAGATATTTCGTCAGTTGTAAGGTATATATTTTTTTTAATGGCATGAAAGATCATATCTTGAAGACCCTAAATTCAAAAAAGGGTACGGGTTTGGCCACGCATGACGCAATGAGGAGCATTCAAAGGTAAGCGTTTTTGAAACTCTAGAGGGCGCTATTTCGATGACGGAAGGTCAATGATGCGTGAAAATTCAGTAACTTGTATTTTATGATACCCTTATCAATTCCTGAAAAAATGAGCCCAAAATGAATAAAAACAAGAAAGTTATGGCCATTTTACGATTTTTTTACTTTACATTTCAATAATTATGAACTTTTTGAAGGAAGGCTATTTCGGATTTGAATTTAGGACATGAAGATGGCATTTTGAAGGTTTGGTTATACGTCGCAGATGATGGAGCAACTCTTTGACTATCTATAGCAATTTGTTAGAAGTCTGTAGCATGCAGGATAATTGAGATATGAAAGAATGAAGAATGGTATGCAAATGGACTTGAAATGGACAAAATGGCGCCTGGATGGTCATGCATGAGTGATTTTGGAAAATGGAAGACGAGAGGCACAACTAGGGATGCTGGACAACATGTCTACCAAATTTGGATGAATTTGGATGAGGGACGGAGTCAGGGTAGAGCTAACAAAACCATGTGTTAAACAAATGGGATTTTGGTGGAAGAAGAAGAAGATTACGGAATAGGAATATGGAACAAGAACAATGCATTGTCGCCATTGGGCGTCAATGCAACTAGAACTGCAATCGTTTCAGAACGATGTGCATGCATTGACGCCTCTGATTTAATAGAGGGCAAGAAACAGGAGGAGATCAAGAGAAAACTCTAGATGATATACATTCTCAAAATATTAGAGGCCGCTATTTCTTAAAGGAATGATCACTGATGCGTAAAACACTGTTGGAGTATGTGAAATGATACAATTGGCAAACCCTGAAAACATGAGACCAAAATAAATTCAAACAAGGAAGTTATGGCAATTTAACTATTTCAAGACTTTGCAATAGAAGGCGCTATTTCTAAAGGTTATGGTCCCTAATTATGGACAGTATGTCTACCAAATCAGAATGAATTTAGATGACAAACGGAGGCAGGAGAGGACTAACAAAAATTACATGTTAATCAAATTGGATTTTGGCAGATTTTGCTTTTCATAGGAAATTACATTCTCGAGTAAAACAAATTTCGTCCATTTTTAGACCATGTGGCCGCTGAAGAAAGAGAGAGAGAGAGAGAAAGACGCAGAGAGAGTAATAGAAATAAGCATACAAATTCGCTGACAATTCATCAACGTAACCCAGTGTTAAGTACATATCAGAACGATGTGCATGCATAAACTGAGTTTATCGCCTTATTGGACAAATGGCGTGCCATAGGACGTTCAGTTCGTTTTTGCGCGAAACCGATGCAATAGACACTGTGTACAATTCTGTTGTTGATAATGTGTACATAGTGAGCAGTATACCATGTGTTCAGATTGACTTATCTTGAAATTTTCTGTTGTAACCTATGTCGTATTTGGTATCACTGGAAAGAGTATTCCAATGCGGTGACATTGATACCACTTTTATTTGTGCGCAGGCAATAGACCGGAAGTAAATGCCATATAAAGAAAGACATTAAAAATGAAGGTTTTGCACAATAATTTGAAGCTGACGTCAGATTTTTGTCAGTTTTTGTTACAAAAGGTTGACGAACGGTTGAAGTATATATCAATGCTAATATCAGCCAAGTTAGAAAGAACAAGCTTCAATAATAAGGAAATAAGAGCAATTTGAAGTTGTGCTGGCATTACAGTGCATTTTGGGGTATTTTGCTGATTTTCGGGAGCATTTTTCAGATATTTCGTCAGTTGTAAGGTATATATTTTTTAAAATGGCATGAAAGATCATATCTTGAAGACCCTAAATTAAAAAAAGGGTACGGGTTTGGCGACGCGTGACGCAATGAGGAGCATTCAAAGGTAAGCGTTTTTGAAACTTTAGAGGGCGCTATTTCGATGACGGAAGGTCAATGATGCGTGAAAACTCAGTAGCTTGTATGTTATGATACCGTAATCAATTCTTGAAATAATGAGTTCAAAATGAATCAAAACAAGAAAGTTATGGCCATTTTACGAATTTTTGACTTTACATTTCAATAAATATGACGTTTTTGAAGGAAGGCTATTTCGGATTTGAATTTAGGACATGAAGATGGCATTTTGAAGGTCAGGTTATGCGTCGCAGATGATAGAGAAAGTCTTGGACTATCTATAGCAATTTGTTAGAAGTCTGTAGCATGCAGGATAATTGAGATATGAAAGAATGAAGAATGGTATGCAAATGGACTTGAAATTGACAAAATGGCGCCTGGATGGTCATGCATGAGTGATTTTGGAAAATGGAAGACGAGAGGCACAACTAGGGATGCTGGACAACATGTCTACCAAATTTGGATGAATTTGGATGAGGGACGGAGTCAGGGTAGAGCTAACAAAACCATGTGTTAAACAAATGGGATTTTGGTGGAAGAAGAAGAAGATTACGGAATAGGAATATGGAACAAGAACAATGCATTGTCGCCATTGGGCGTCAATGCAACTAGAACTGCAATCGTTTCAGAACGATGTGCATGCATTGACGCCTCTGATTTAATAGAGGGCAAGAAACAGGAGGAGATCAAGAGAAAACTCTAGATGATATACATTCTCAAAATATTAGAGGCCGCTATTTCTTAAAGGAATGATCACTGATGCGTAAAACACTGTTGGAGTATGTGAAATGATACAATTGGCAAACCCTGAAAACATGAGACCAAAATAAATTCAAACAAGGAAGTTATGGCAATTTAACTATTTCAAGACTTTGCAATAGAAGGCGCTATTTCTAAAGGTTATGGTCCCTAATTATGGACAGTATGTCTACCAAATCAGAATGAATTTAGATGACAAACGGAGGCAGGAGAGGACTAACAAAAATTACATGTTAATCAAATTGGATTTTGGCAGATTTTGCTTTTCATAGGAAATTACATTCTCGAGTAAAACAAATTTCGTCCATTTTTAGACCATGTGGCCGCTGAAGAAAGAGAGAGAGAGAGAGAAAGACGCAGAGAGAGTAATAGAAATAAGCATACAAATTCGCTGACAATTCATCAACGTAACCCAGTGTTAAGTACATATCAGAACGATGTGCATGCATAAACTGAGTTTATCGCCTTATTGGACAAATGGCGTGCCATAGGACGTTCAGTTCGTTTTTGTGCGAAACCGATGCAATAGACACTGTGTACAATTCTGTTGTTGATAATGTGTACATAGTGAGCAGTATACCATGTGTTCAGATTGACTTATCTTGAAATTTTCTGTTGTAACCTATGTCGTATTTGGTATCACTGGAAAGAGTATTCCAATGCGGTGACATTGATACCACTTTTATTTGTGCGCAGGCAATAGACCGGAAGTAAATGCCATATAAAGAAAGACATTAAAAATGAAGGTTTTGCACAATAATTTGAAGCTGACGTCAGATTTTTGTCAGTTTTTGTTACAAAAGGTTGACGAACGGTTGAAGTATTGGTATATCAATGCTAATATCAGCCAAGTTAGAAAGAACAAGCTTCAATAATAAGGAAATAAGAGCAATTTGAAGTTGTGCTGGCATTACAGTGCATTTTGGGGTATTTTGCTGATTTTCGGGAGCATTTTTCAGATATTTCGTCAGTTGTAAGGTATATATTTTTTAAAATGGCATGAAAGATCATATCTTGAAGACCCTAAATTAAAAAAAGGGTACGGGTTTGGCGACGCGTGACGCAATGAGGAGCATTCAAAGGTAAGCGTTTTTGAAACTTTAGAGGGCGCTATTTCGATGACGGAAGGTCAATGATGCGTGAAAACTCAGTAGCTTGTATGTTATGATACCGTAATCAATTCTTGAAATAATGAGTTCAAAATGAATCAAAACAAGAAAGTTATGGCCATTTTACGAATTTTTGACTTTACATTTCAATAAATATGACGTTTTTGAAGGAAGGCTATTTCGGATTTGAATTTAGGACATGAAGATGGCATTTTGAAGGTCAGGTTATGCGTCGCAGATGATAGAGAAACTCTTGGACTATCAATAGCAATTTGTTAGAAGTCTGTAGCATGCAGGATAATTGAGATATGAAAGAATGAAGAATGGTATGCAAATGGACTTGAAATTGACAAAATGGCGCCTGGATGGTCATGCATGAGTGATTTTGGAAAATGGAAGACGAGAGGCACAACTAGGGATGCTGGACAACATGTCTACCAAATTTGGATGAATTTGGATGAGGGACGGAGTCAGGGTAGAGCTAACAAAATCATGTATTAAACAAATGGGATTTTGGTGGAAGAAGAAGAAGAAGACTAGAACTGCAATCGTTTCAGAACGATGTGCATGCATTGACGCCTCTGATTTAATAGAAGGCAAGAAACAGGAGGAGATCAAGAGAAAAATCTAGATGATATACATTCTCAAAATATTAGAGGGCGCTATTTCTTAAAGCAATGATCACTGATGCGTAAAACACAGTTGGAGTATGTGAAATGATATAATTGGCAAACCCTGAAAACATGAGACCAAAATAAATTCAAACAAGGAAGTTATGGCAATTTAACTATTTCAAGACTTTGCAATAGAAGGCGCTATTTCTAAAGGTTATGGTCCCTAATTATGGACAGTATGTCTACCAAATCAGAATGAATTTGGATGAGAAACGGAGGCAGGAGAGGACTAACAAAAATTACATGTTAATCAAATTGGATTTTGGCAGATTTTGCTTTTCATAGGAAATTACATTCTCGAGTCAAACAAATTTCGTCCATTTTTAGACCATGTGGCCGCTGAAGAAAGGGAGAGAGAGAAAGACGCAGAGAGAGTAATAGAAATAAGCATACAAATTCGCTGACAATTCATCAACGTAACCCAGTGTTAAGAACATATCAGAACGATGTGCATGCATAATCTGAGTTTATCGCCTTATTGGACAAATGGCGTGCCATAGTACGTTCAGTTCGTTTTTGCGCGAAACCGATGCAATAGACACTGTGTACAATTCTGTTGTTGATAATGTGTACATAGTGAGCAGTATACCATGTGTTCAGATTGACTTATCTTGAAATTTTCTGTTGTAACCTATGTCGTATTTGGTATCACTGGAAAGAGTATTCCAATGCGGTGACATTGATAACACTTTTATTTGTGCGTAGGCAATAGACCGGAAGTAAATGCCATATAAAGAAAGATATTAAAAATGAAGGTTTTGCACAATAATTTGAAGCTGACGTCAGATTTTGGTCAGTTTCTCTTACAAAAGGTTGACGAACGGTTGAAGTATATATCAATACTCATATCAGCCAAGTTAGAAAGAATAAGCTTCAATAATAAGGAAATAAGAGCAAGTTGAAGTTGTGCTGGCATTAAAGTGCATTTTGGGGTATTTTGCTGATTTTCGGGAGCATTTTTCAGATATTTCGTCAGTTGTAAGGTATATATTTTTTTTAATGGCATGAAAGATCATATCTTGAAGACCCTAAATTCAAAAAAGGGTACGGGTTTGGCCACGCATGACGCAATGAGGAGCATTCAAAGGTAAGCGTTTTTGAAACTTTAGAGGGCGCTATTTCGATGACGGAAGGTCAATGATGCGTGAAAACTCAGTAGCTTGTATGTTATGATACCGTAATCAATTCCTGAAATAATGAGTTCAAAATGAATAAAAACAAGAAAGTTATGGCCATTTTACGATTTGTTTACTTTACATTTCAATAAATATGACGTTTTTGAAGGAAGGCTATTTCGGATTTGAATTTAGGACATGAAGATGGCATTTTGAAGGTCAGGTTATACGTCGCAGATGATAGAGAAACTCTTGGACTATCTATAGCAATTTGTTAGAAGTCTGTAGCATGCAGGATAATTGAGATATGAAAGAATGAAGAATGGTATGCAAATGGACTTGAAATTGACAAAATGGCGCCTGGATGGTCATGCATGAGTGATTTTGGAAAATGGAAGACGAGAGGCACAACTAGGGATGCTGGACAACATGTCTACCAAATTTGGATGAATTTGGATGAGGGACGGAGTCAGGGTAGAGCTAACAAAATCATGTATTAAACAAATGGGATTTTGGTGGAAGAAGAAGAAGACTAGAACTGCAATCGTTTCAGAACGATGTGCATGCATTGACGCCTCTGATTTAATAGAGGGCAAGAAACAGAAGGAGATAGAGAGAAAACTCTAGATGATATACATTCTCAAAATATTAGAGGGCGGTATTTCTTAAAGGAATGGTCACTGATGCGTAAAACACAGTTGGATTATGTGAAATGATACAATTGGCAAACCCTCAAAACATGAGAGCAAAATAAATTCAAACAAGGAAGTTATGGCAATTCAACTATTCTAAGATTTTGCAATAGAGGGTGCTATTTCTAAAGTTATGGTCACTAAATATGGATAACATGTCTACCAAATTAGAATGAATTTGGATGAGGAATGGTGGCAGGGGAGGACTAACAAAAATTACATGTTAATCAAATTGGATTTGAGCACATTTTGCTGTCCATAGGAAGTTACATTCTCGAGTAAATTTTTTTAGACCATTTGGCACCCCATACGTTGTTGTTGAAAATGTGTGCATTGTGAGCAAGCAGTATACCATATGTTCAGATTGACTTATCTTGAAATTTTCTGTTGTAACCTATGTCGTATTTGGTATCACTGGAAAGAGTATTCCGATGCGGTGACATTGATACCACTTTTATTTGTGGGGAGGCAATAGACCGGAAGTAAATGCCATATAAAGAAAGACATTAAAAATGAAGGTTTTGCACAATAATTTTGAGCTGACGTCAGCAATTTGTTAGCTTCTGTTACAAAACATTAACGAATTGTGAAGTATACATCAATACTCATATCTGCCAAGTTAGAAAGAATAAGCTTCAATAATAAGGAAATAAGAGCAAGTTGAAGTTGTGCTGGCATTAAAGTGCCTTTTGGGGTATTTTGCTGATTTTGGGGAGCATTTTTCAGATATTTCGTCAGTTGTAAGGTATATATTTTTTTAAATGGCATGAAAGGGCATATCTTGAAGACCCTAAATCCAAGAAAGGGTACGGGTTTGGCCATGCATGACGCAATGAGGAGCATTCAAAGGTAAATGTTTTTGAAACTTTAGAGGGCGCTATTTCAATGACGAAAAATCAGTGATGCGTGAAAACTGAGTAGTATGTATGATATGATACTGTAATCAACTCCTGAATTTATGAGCTCGAAATGAATAAAAACAAGAAAATTATGGCCATTTTACGATTTTTTTACTTTACATTTTAATAAATATGAAGTTTTTGAAGGAAGGCTATTTTGGATTTGAATTTAAGGCATGAAGATGGCATTTTGAAGGTCAAGTTATGCGTCGCAGATGACGGAGCAACGCTTGGACTATCTATAGCAATTTGTTAGAAGTCTTTAGCATGCAGGATAACTGAGATATGAAAGAATGAAGAATGGTATGCAAATGGACTTGAAATTGACAAAATGGCGCCTGGATGGTCATGCATGAGTGATTTTGGAAAATGGAAGACGAGAGGCACAACTAGGGATGCTGGACAACATGTCTACCAAATTTGGTTGAATTTGGATGAAGGACGGAGCCAGGGTAGAGCTAACAAAACCATGTGTTAAACAAATGGGATTTTGGTGGAAGAAGAAGAAGACTAGAACTGCAATCGTTTCAGAACGATGTGCATGCATTGACGCCTCTGATTTAATAGAAGGCAAGAAACAGGAGGAGATCAAGAGAAAAATCTAGATGATATACATTCTCAAAATATTAGAGGGCGCTATTTCTTAAAGCAATGATCACTGATGCGTAAAACACAGTTGGAGTATGTGAAATGATATAATTGGCAAACCCTGAAAACATGAGACCAAAATAAATTCAAACAAGGAAGTTATGGCAATTTAACTATTTCAAGACTTTGCAATAGAAGGCGCTATTTCTAAAGGTTATGGTCCCTAATTATGGACAGTATGTCTACCAAATCAGAATGAATTTGGATGAGAAACGGAGGCAGGAGAGGACTAACAAAAATTACATGTTAATCAAATTGGATTTTGGCAGATTTTGCTTTTCATAGGAAATTACATTCTCGAGTCAAACAAATTTCGTCCATTTTTAGACCATGTGGCCGCTGAAGAAAGGGAGAGAGAGAAAGACGCAGAGAGAGTAATAGAAATAAGCATACAAATTCGCTGACAATTCATCAACGTAACCCAGTGTTAAGTACATATCAGAACGATGTGCATGCATAAACTGAGTTTATCGCCTTACTGGACAAATGGCGTGCCATAGTACGTTCAGTTCGTTTTTGTGCGAAACCGATGCTATAGACACTGTGTACAATTCTGTTGTTGATGTGTACATAGTGAGCAGTATACCATGTGTTCAGATTTAATTTTCTGTTGTAACCTATGTCGTATTTGGTATCACTGGAAAGAGTATTCCAATGCGGTGACATTGATACCACTTTTATTTGTGCGCAGGCAATAGACCGGAAGTAAATGCCATATAAAGAAAGACATTAAAAATGAAGGTTTTGCACAATAATTTGAAGCTGACGTCAGATTTTGGTCAGTTTCTCTTACAAAAGGTTGACGAACGGTTGAAGTATATATCAATACTCATATCAGCCAAGTTAGAAAGAATAAGCTTCAATAATAAGGAAATAAGAGCAAGTTGAAGTTGTGCTGGCATTAAAGTGCATTTTGGGGTATTTTGCTGATTTTCGGGAGCATTTTTCAGATATTTCGTCAGTTGTAAGGTATATATTTTTTTTAATGGCATGAAAGATCATATCTTGAAGACCCTAAATTCAAAAAAGGGTACGGGTTTGGCCACGCATGACGCAATGAGGAGCATTCAAAGGTAAGCGTTTTTGAAACTCTAGAGGGCGCTATTTCGATGACGGAAGGTCAATGATGCGTGAAAATTCAGTAACTTGTATTTTATGATACCCTTATCAATTCCTGAAAAAATGAGCCCAAAATGAATAAAAACAAGAAAGTTATGGCCATTTTACGATTTTTTTACTTTACATTTCAATAATTATGAACTTTTTGAAGGAAGGCTATTTCGGATTTGAATTTAGGACATGAAGATGGCAGTTTGAAGGTCAGGTTATGCGTCGCAGATGATAGAGAAAGTCTTGGACTATCTATAGCAATTTGTTAGAAGTCTGTAGCATGCAGGATAATTGAGATATGAAAGAATGAAGAATGGTATGCAAATGGACTTGAAATGGACAAAATGGCGCCTGGATGGTCATGCATGAGTGATTTTGGAAAATGGAAGACGAGAGGCACAACTAGGGATGCTGGACAACATGTCTACCAAATTTGGATGAATTTGGATGAGGGACGGAGTCAGGGTAGAGCTAACAAAACCATGTGTTAAACAAATGGGATTTTGGTGGAAGAAGAAGAAGATTACGGAATAGGAATATGGAACAAGAACAATGCATTGTCGCCATTGGGCGTCAATGCAACTAGAACTGCAATCGTTTCAGAACGATGTGCATGCATTGACGCCTCTGATTTAATAGAGGGCAAGAAACAGGAGATCAAGAGAAAACTCTAGATGATATACATTCTCAAAATATTAGAGGGCGCTATTTCTTAAAGGAATGATCACTGATGCGTAAAACACAGTTAGAGTATGTGAAATGATACAATTGGCAAACCCTCAAAACATGAGAGCAAAATAAATTCAAACAAGGAAGTTATGGCAATTTAACTATTTCAAGACTTTGCAATAGAAGGCGCTATTTCTAAAGGTTACGGTCCCTAATTATGGACAGTATGTCTACCAAATCAGAATGAATTTGGATGAGAAACGGAGGCAGGAGAGGACTAACAAAAATTACATGTTAATCAAATTGGATTTTGGCAGATTTTGCTTTTCATAGGAAATTACATTCTCGAGTCAAACAAATTTCGTCCATTTTTAGACCATGTGGCCGCTGAGGAAAGAGAGAGAGAGAAAGACGCAGAGAGAGTAATAGAAATAAGCATACAAATTCGCTGACAATTCATCAACGTAACCCAGTGTTAAGTACATATCAGAACGATGTGCATGCATAAACTGAGTTTATCGCCTTATTGGACAAATGGCGTGCCATAGTAGGTTCAGTTCGTTTTTGCGCGAAACCGATGCAATAGACACTGTGTACAATTCTGTTGTTGATAATGTGTACATAGTGAGCAGTATACCATGTGTTCAGATTGACTTATCTTGAAATTTTCTGTTGTAACCTATGTCGTATTTGGTATCACTGGAAAGAGTATTCCGATGCGGTGACATTGATACCACTTTTATTTGGGCGAAGGCAATAGACCGGAAGTAAATGCCATATAAAGAAAGACATTAAAAATGAAGGTTTTGCAAAATAATTTGAAGCTGACGTCAGATTTTGGTCAGTTTCTCTTACAAAAGGTTGACGAACGGTTGAAGTATATATCAATACTCATATCAGCCAAGTTAGAAAGAATAAGCTTCAATAATAAGGAAATAAGAGCAAGTTGAAGTTGTGCTGGCATTAAAGTGCATTTTGGGGTATTTTGCTGATTTTCGGGAGCATTTTTCAGATATTTCGTCAGTTGTAAGGTATATATTTTTTTTAATGGCATGAAAGATCATATCTTGAAGACCCTAAATTCAAAAAAGGGTACGGGTTTGGCCACGCATGACGCAATGAGGAGCATTCAAAGGTAAGCGTTTTTGAAACTCTAGAGGGCGCTATTTCGATGACGGAAGGTCAATGATGCGTGAAAATTCAGTAACTTGTATTTTATGATACCCTTATCAATTCCTGAAAAAATGAGCCCAAAATGAATAAAAACAAGAAAGTTATGGCCATTTTACGATTTTTTTACTTTACATTTCAATAATTATGAACTTTTTGAAGGAAGGCTATTTCGGATTTGAATTTAGGACATGAAGATGGCATTTTGAAGGTCAGGTTATACGTCGCAGATGATAGAGAAAGTCTTGGACTATCTATAGCAATTTGTTAGAAGTCTGTAGCATGCAGGATAATTGAGATATGAAAGAATGAAGAATGGTATGCAAATGGACTTGAAATGGACAAAATGGCGCCTGGATGGTCATGCATGAGTGATTTTGGAAAATGGAAGACGAGAGGCACAACTAGGGATGCTGGACAACATGTCTACCAAATTTGGATGAATTTGGATGAGGGACGGAGTCAGGGTAGAGCTAACAAAACCATGTGTTAAACAAATGGGATTTTGGTGGAAGAAGAAGATTACGGAATAGGAATATGGAACAAGAACAATGCATTGTCGCCATTGGGCGTCAATGCAACTAGAACTGCAATCGTTTCAGAACGATGTGCATGCATTGACGCCTCTGATTTAATAGAGGGCAAGAAACAGGAGATCAAGAGAAAACTCTAGATGATATACATTCTCAAAATATTAGAGGGCGCTATTTCTTAAAGGAATGATCACTGATGCGTAAAACACAGTTAGAGTATGTGAAATGATACAATTGGCAAACCCTCAAAACATGAGAGCAAAATAAATTCAAACAAGGAAGTTATGGCAATTTAACTATTTCAAGACTTTGCAATAGAAGGCGCTATTTTTAAAGGTTACGGTCCCTAATTATGGACAGTATGTCTACCAAATCAGAATGAATTTGGATGAGAAACGGAGGCAGGAGAGGACTAACAAAAATTACATGTTAATCAAATTGGATTTTGGCAGATTTTGCTTTTCATAGGAAATTACATTCTCGAGTCAAACAAATTTCGTCCATTTTTAGACCATGTGGCCGCTGAAGAAAGAGAGAGAGAGAAAGACGCAGAGAGAGTAATAGAAATAAGCATACAAATTCGCTGACAATTCATCAACGTAACCCAGTGTTAAGTACATATCAGAACGATGTGCATGCATAAACTGAGTTTATCGCCTTATTGGACAAATGGCGTGCCATAGTAGGTTCAGTTCGTTTTTGCGCGAAACCGATGCAATAGACACTGTGTACAATTCTGTTGTTGATAATGTGTACATAGTGAGCAGTATACCATGTGTTCAGATTGACTTATCTTGAAATTTTCTGTTGTAACCTATGTCGTATTTGGTATCACTGGAAAGAGTATTCCGATGCGGTGACATTGATACCACTTTTATTTGGGCGAAGGCAATAGACCGGAAGTAAATGCCATATAAAGAAAGACATTAAAAATGAAGGTTTTGCACAATAATTTGAAGCTGACGTCAGATTTTGGTCAGTTTCTCTTACAAAAGGTTGACGAACGGTTGAAGTATATATCAATACTCATATCAGCCAAGTTAGAAAGAATAAGCTTCAATAATAAGGAAATAAGAGCAAGTTGAAGTTGTGCTGGCATTAAAGTGCATTTTGGGGTATTTTGCTGATTTTCGGGAGCATTTTTCAGATATTTCGTCAGTTGTAAGGTATATATTTTTTTTAATGGCATGAAAGATCATATCTTGAAGACCCTAAATTCAAAAAAGGGTACGGGTTTGGCCACGCATGACGCAATGAGGAGCATTCAAAGGTAAGCGTTTTTGAAACTCTAGAGGGCGCTATTTCGATGACGGAAGGTCAATGATGCGTGAAAATTCAGTAACTTGTATTTTATGATACCCTTATCAATTCCTGAAAAAATGAGCCCAAAATGAATAAAAACAAGAAAGTTATGGCCATTTTACGATTTTTTTACTTTACATTTCAATAATTATGAACTTTTTGAAGGAAGGCTATTTCGGATTTGAATTTAGGACATGAAGATGGCATTTTGAAGGTTTGGTTATACGTCGCAGATGATGGAGCAACTCTTTGACTATCTATAGCAATTTGTTAGAAGTCTGTAGCATGCAGGATAATTGAGATATGAAAGAATGAAGAATGGTATGCAAATGGACTTGAAATGGACAAAATGGCGCCTGGATGGTCATGCATGAGTGATTTTGGAAAATGGAAGACGAGAGGCACAACTAGGGATGCTGGACAACATGTCTACCAAATTTGGATGAATTTAGATGAGGGACGGAGTCAGGGTAGAGCTAACAAAACCATGTGTTAAACAAATGGGATTTTGGTGGAAGAAGAAGAAGATTACGGAATAGGAATATGGAACAAGAACAATGCATTGTCGCCATTGGGCGTCAATGCAAAGAAGATTACGGAATAGGAATATGGAACAAGAACAATGCATTGTCGCCATTGGGCGTCAATGCAAAGAAGAAGATTACGGAATAGGAATATGGAACAAGAACAATGCATTGTCGCCATTGGGCGTCAATGCAAAGAAGAACACTAGAACTGCAATCGTTTCAGAACGATGTGCATGCATTGACGCCTCTGATTTAATAGAGGGCAAGAAACAGGAGGAGATCAAGAGAAAACTCTAGATGATATACATTCTCAAAATATTAGAGGGCGCTATTTCTTAAAGGAATGATCACTGATGCGTAAAACACAGTTGGAGTATGTGAAATGATACAATTGGCAAACCCTGAAAACATGAGACCAAAATAAATTCAAACAAGGAAGTTATGGCAATTTAATTATTTCAAGACTTTGCAATAGAAGGCGCTATTTCTAAAGGTTATGGTCCCTAATTATGAACAGTATGTCTACCAAATCAGAATGAATTTGGATGAGAAACGGAGGCAGGAGAGGACTAACAAAAATTACATATTAATCAAATTGGATTTTGGCAGATTTTGCTTTTCATAGGAAATTACATTCTCGAGTCAAACAAATTTCGTCCATTTTTAGACCATGTGGCCGCTGAAGAAAGAGAGAGAGAGAGAAAGACGCAGAGAGAGAGTAATAGAAATAAGCATACAAATTCGCTGACAATTCATCAACGTAACCCAGTGTTAAGTACATATCAGAACGATGTGCATGCATAAACTGAGTTTATCGCCTTACTGGACAAATGGCGTGCCATAGTACGTTCAGTTCGTTTTTGTGCGAAACCGATGCAATAGACACTGTGTACAATTCTGTTGTTGATAATGTGTACATAGTGAGCAGTATACCATGTGTTCAGATTGACTTATCTTGAAATTTTCTGTTGTAACCTATGTCGTATTTGGTATCACTGGAAAGAGTATTCCAATGCGGTGACATTGATACCACTTTTATTTGTGAGCAGGCAATAGACCGGAAGTAAATGCCATATAAAGAAAGACATTAAAAATGAAGGTTTTGCACAATAATTTGAAGCTGACGTCAGATTTTTGTCAGTTTCTGTTACAAAAGGTTGACGAACGGTTGAAGTATATATCAATACTCATATCAGCCAAGTTAGAAAGAATAAGCTTCAATAATAAGGAAATAAGAGCAAGTTGAAGTTGTGCTGGCATTAAAGTGCATTTTGGGGTATTTTGCTGATTTTCGGGAGCATTTTTCAGATATTTCGTCAGTTGTAAGGTATATATTTTTTAAATGGCATGAAAGATCATATCTTGAAAACCCTAAATTCAAAAAAAGGTACGGGTTTGGCCACGCATGACACAATGAGGAGCATTCAAAGGTAAGTGTTTTTGAAAATTTAGAGGGCGCTATTTCGATGACGGAAGGTCAATGATGCGTGAAAACTCAGTAGCTTGTATGTTATGATACCGTAATCAATTCTTGAAATAATGAGCTCAAAATGAATAAAAACAAGAAAGTTATGGCCATTTTACGAATTTACGACTTTACATTTCAATAAATATGACGTTTTTGAAGGAAGGCTATTTCGGATTTGAATTTAGGACATGAAGATGGCAGTTTGAAGGTCAGGTTATGCGTCGCAGATGATAGAGAAAGTCTTGGACTATCTATAGCAATTTGTTAGAAGTCTGTAGCATGCAGGATAATTGAGATATGAAAGAATGAAGAATGGTATGCAAATGGACTTGAAATTTACAAAATGGCGCCTGGATGGTCATGCATGGGTGATTTTGGAAAATGGAAGACGAGAGGCACAACTAGGGATGCTGGACAACATGTCTACCAAATTTGGATGAATTTGGATGAGGGACGGAGTCAGGGTAGAGCTAACAAAATCATGTATTAAACAAATGGGATTTTGGTGGAATAAGAAGAAGAAGAAGATTACGGAATAGGAATATGGAACAAGAACAATGCATTGTCGCCATTGGGCGTCAATACAAAGAAGAAGAAGAAGAAGATTACGGAATAGGAATATGGAACAAGAACAATGCATTGTCGCCATTGGGCGTCAATGCAATTACGGAATAGGAATATGGAACAAGAACAATGCATTGTCGCCATTGGGCGTCAATGCAATTACGGAATAGCAATATGGAACAAGAACAATGCATTGTCGCCATTGGGCGTCAATGCAAAGAAGATTACGGAATAGGAATATGGAACAAGAACAATGCATTGTCGCCATTGGGCGTCAATGCAAAGAAGAAGAAGAAGACTAGAACTGCAATCGTTACAGAACGATGTGCATGCATTGACGCCTCTGATTTAATAGAGGGCAAGAAACAGGAGGAGATCAAGAGAAAACTCTAGATGATATACATTCTCAAAATATTAGAGGGCGCTATTTCTTAAAGGAATGATCACTGATGCGTAAAACACAGTTGGAGTATGTGAAATGATACAATTGGCAAACCCTGAAAACATGAGACCAAAATAAATTCAAACAAGGAAGTTATGGCAATTTAACTATTTCAAGACTTTGCAATAGAAGGCGCTATTTCTAAAGGTTATGGTCCCTAATTATGGACAGTATGTCTACCAAATCAGAATGAATTTGGATGAGAAACGGAGGCAGGAGAGGACTAACAAAAATTACATGTTAATCAAATTGGATTTTGGCAGATTTTGCTTTTCATAGGAAATTACATTCTCGAGTCAAACAAATTTCGTCCATTTTTAGACCATGTGGCCGCTGAAGAAAGAGAGAAAGACGCAGAGAGAGTAATAGAAATAAGCATACAAATTCGCTGACAATTCATCAACGTAACCCAGTGTTAAGTACATATCAGACCGATGTGCATGCGTAAACTGAGTTTATCGCCTTATTGGACAAATGGCGTGCCATAGTACGTTCAGTTCGTTTCTGCGCGAAACCGATGCAATAGACACTGTGTACAATTCTGTTATTGATAATGTGTACATAGTGAGCAGTATACCATGTGTTCAGATTGACTTATCTTGAAATTTTCTGTTGTAACCTATGTCGTATTTGGTATCACTGGAAAGAGTATTCCAATGCGGTGACATTGATACCACTTTTATTTGTGAGCAGGCAATAGACCGGAAGTAAATGCCATATAAAGAAAGACATTAAAAATGAAGGTTTTGCACAATAATTTGAAGCTGACGTCAGATTTTTGTCAGTTTCTGTTACAAAAGGTTGACGAACGGTTGAAGTATATATCAATACTCATATCAGCCAAGTTAGAAAGAATAAGCTTCAATAATAAGGAAATAAGAGCAAGTTGAAGTTGTGCTGGCATTAAAGTGCATTTTGGGGTATTTTGCTGATTTTCGGGAGCATTTTTCAGATATTTCGTCAGTTGTAAGGTATATATTTTTTTAAATGGCATGAAAGATCATATCTTGAAAACCCTAAATTCAAAAAAAGGTACGGGTTTGGCCACGCATGACACAATGAGGAGCATTCAAAGGTAAGTGTTTTTGAAAATTTAGAGGGCGCTATTTCGATGACGGAAGGTCAATGATGCGTGAAAACTCAGTAGCTTGTATGTTATGATACCGTAATCAATTCTTGAAATAATGAGCTCAAAATGAATAAAAACAAGAAAGTTATGGCCATTTTACGAATTTACGACTTTACATTTCAATAAATATGACGTTTTTGAAGGAAGGCTATTTCGGATTTGAATTTAGGACATGAAGATGGCAGTTTGAAGGTCAGGTTATGCGTCGCAGATGATAGAGAAAGTCTTGGACTATCTATAGCAATTTGTTAGAAGTCTGTAGCATGCAGGATAATTGAGATATGAAAGAATGAAGAATGGTATGCAAATGGACTTGAAATTTACAAAATGGCGCCTGGATGGTCATGCATGGGTGATTTTGGAAAATGGAAGACGAGAGGCACAACTAGGGATGCTGGACAACATGTTTACCAAATTTGGATGAATTTGGATGAGGGACGGAGTCAGGGTAGAGCTAACAAAATCATGTATTAAACAAATGGGATTTTGGTGGAATAAGAAGAAGAAGAAGATTACGGAATAGGAATATGGAACAAGAACAATGCATTGTCGCCATTGGGCGTCAATACAAAGAAGAAGAAGAAGAAGATTACGGAATAGGAATATGGAACAAGAACAATGCATTGTCGCCATTGAGCGTCAATGTAATTACGGAATAGGAATATGGAACAAGAACAATGCATTGTCGCCATTGGGCGTCAATGCAATTACGGAATAGCAAAATGGAACAAGAACAATGCATTGTCGCCATTGGGCGTCAATGCAAAGAAGATTACGGAATAGGAATATGGAACAAGAACAATGCATTGTCGCCATTGGGCGTCAATGCAAAGAAGAAGAAGAAGACTAGAACTGCAATCGTTTCAGAACGATGTGCATGCATTGACGCCTCTGATTTAATAGAGGGCAAGAAACAGGAGGAGATCAAGAGAAAACTCTAGATGATATACATTCTCAAAATATTAGAGGGCGCTATTTCTTAAAGGAATGATCACTGATGCGTAAAACACAGTTGGAGTATGTGAAATGATACAATTGGCAAACCCTGAAAACATGAGACCAAAATAAATTCAAACAAGGAAGTTATGGCAATTTAACTATTTCAAGACTTTGCAATAGAAGGCGCTATTTCTAAAGGTTATGGTCCCTAATTATGGACAGTATGTCTACCAAATCAGAATGAATTTGGATGAGAAACGGAGGCAGGAGAGGACTAACAAAAATTACTTGTTAATCAAATTGGATTTTGGCAGATTTTGCTTTTCATAGGAAATTACATTCTCGAGTCAAACAAATTTCGTCCATTTTTAGACCATGTGGCCGCTGAAGAAAGAGAGAAAGACGCAGAGAGAGTAATAGAAATAAGCATACAAATTCGCTGACAATTCATCAACGTAACCCAGTGTTAAGTACATATCAGACCGATGTGCATGCGTAAACTGAGTTTATCGCCTTATTGGACAAATGGCGTGCCATAGTACGTTCAGTTCGTTTCTGCGCGAAACCGATGCAATAGACACTGTGTACAATTCTGTTATTGATAATGTGTACATAGTGAGCAGTATACCATGTGTTCAGATTGACCTATCTTGAAATTTTCTGTTGTAACCTATGTCGTATTTGGTATCACTGGAAAGAGTATTCCAATGCGGTGACATTGATACCACTTTTATTTGTGCGCAGGCAATAGACCGGAAGTAAATGCCATATAAAGAAAGACATTAAAAATGAAGGTTTTGCACAATAATTTGAAGCTGACGTCAGATTTTTGTCAGTTTCTGTTACAAAAGGTTGACGAACGGTTGAAGTATATATCAATACTCATATCAGCCATTTTAGAAAGAATAAGCTTCAATAATAAGGAAATAAGAGCTAGTTGAAGTTGTGCTGGCATTAAAATGCATTTGGGGTATTTTGCTGATTTTCGGGAGCATTTTTGAGATATTTCGTCAGTTGTAAGGTATATATTTTTTTGATGGCATGAAAGATCATATCTTGAAGACCCTAAATTCAAAAAAGGGTACGGGTTTGGCCACGCATGACGCAATGAGGAGCATTCAAAGGTAAGCGTTTTTGAAACTTTAGAGGGCGCTATTTCGATGACGGAAGGTCAATGATGCGTGAAAACTCAGTAGCTTGTATGTTATGATACCGTAATCAATTCCTGAAATGAGCTCAAAATGAATAAAAACAAGAAAGTTATGGCCATTTTACGATTTGTTTACTTTACATTTCAATAAATATGAAGTTTTTGAAGGAAGGCTATTTCGGATTTGAATTTAGGACATGAAGATGGCATTTTGAAGGTCAGGTTATGCGTCGCAGATGATAGAGAAACTCTTGGCCTATCTATAGCAATTTGTTAGAAGTCTGTAGCATGCAGGATAATTGAGATATGAAAGAATGAAGAATGGTATGCAAATGGACTTGAAATTGACAAAATGGCGCCTGGATGGTCATGCATGAGTGATTTTGGAAAATGGAAGACGAGAGGCACAACTAGGGATGCTGGACAACATGTGTACCAAATTTGGATGAATTTGGATGAGGGACGGAGTCAGGGTAGAGCTAACAAAACCATGTGTTAAACAAATGGGATTTTGGTGGAAGAAGAAGAAGAAGACTAGAACTGCAATCGTTTCAGAACGATGTGCATGCATTGACGCCTCTGATTTAATAGAGGGCAAGAAACAGAAGGAGATAGAGAGAAAACTCTAGATGATATACATTCTCAAAATATTAGAGGGCGGTATTTCTTAAAGGAATGGTCACTGATGCGTAAAACACAGTTGGATTATGTGAAATGATACAATTGGCAAACCCTGAAAATATGAGACAAAATAAATTCAAACAAGGAAGTTATGGCAATTCAACTATTTTAAGATTTTGCAATAGAGGGCGCTATTTCTAAAGTTATGGTCACTAATTATGGATAACATGTCTACCAAATTAGAATGAATTTGGATGAGGAACGGTGGCAGGGGAGGACTAACAAAAATTACATGTTAATCAAATTGGATTTTAGCACATTTTGCTGTCCATAGGAAGTTACATTCTCGAGTAAATTTTTTTAGACCATTTGGCACCCCATACGTTGTTGTTGAAAATGTGTGCATTGTGAGCAAGCAGTATACCATATGTTCAGATTGACTTATCTTGAAATTTTCTGTTGTAACCTATGTCGTATTTGGTATCACTGGAAAGAGTATTCCAATGCGGTGACATTGATACCACTTTTATTTGTGGGGAGGCAATAGACCGGAAGTAAATGCCATATAAAGAAAGACATTAAAAATGAAGGTTTTGCACAATAATTTAAAGCTGACGTCAGCAATTTGTTAGCTTCTGTTACAAAACATTAACGAATTGTTGAAGTATATATCAATACTCATATCTGCCAAGTTAGAAAGAATAAGCTTCAATAATAAGGAAATAAGAGCAAGTTGAAGTTGTGCTGGCATTAAAGTGCCTTTTGGGGTATTTTGCTGATTTTGGGGAGCATTTTTCAGATATTTCGTCGGTTGTAAGGTATATATTTTTTTAAATGGCATGAAAGGGCATATCTTGAAGACCCTAAATCCAAGAAAGGGTACGGGTTTGGCCATGCATGACGCAATGAGGAGCATTCAAAGGTAAGTGTTTTTGAAACTTTAGAGGGCGCTATTTCAATGACGAAAAATCAGTGATGCGTGAAAACTGAGTAGTATGTATGATATGATACTGTAATCAACTCCTGAATATATGAGCTCGAAATGAATAAAAACAAGAAAATTATGGCCATTTTACGATTTTTTGACTTTACATTTTAATAAATATGAAGTTTTTGAAGGAAGGATATTTTGGATTTGAATTTAAGGCATGAAGATGGCATTTTGAAGGTCAAGTTATGCGTCGCAGATGACGGAGCAACTCTTGGACTATCTATAGCAATTTGTTAGAAGTCTTTAGCATGCAGGATAACTGAGATATGAAAGAATGAAGAATGGTATGCAAATGGACTTGAAATTGACAAAATGGCGCCTGGATGGTCATGCATGAGTGATTTTGGAAAATGGAAGACGAGAGGCACAACTAGGGATGCTGGACAACATGTCTACCAAATTTGGTTGAATTTGGATGAAGGACGGAGCCAGGGTAGAGCTAACAAAACCATGTGTTAAACAAATGGGATTTTGGTGGAAGAAGAAGAAGAAGACTAGAACTGCAATCGTTTCAGAACGATGTGCATGCATTGACGCCTCTGATTTAACAGAGGGCAAGAAACAGGAGGAGATCAAGAGAAAACTCTAGATGATATACATTCTCAAAATATTAGAGGGCGCTATTTCTTAAAGGAATGATCACTGATGCGTAAAACACAGTTGGAGTATGTGAAATGATACAATTGGCAAACCCTGAAAACATGAGACCAAAATAAATTCAAACAAGGAAGTTATGGCAATTTAACTATTTTAATACTTTGCAATAGAAGGCGCTATTTCTAAAGGTTATGGTCCCTAATTATGGACAGTATGTCTACCAAATCAGAATGAATTTGGATGAGAAACGGAGGCAGGAGAGGACTAACAAAAATTACATGTTAATCAAATTGGATTTTGGCAGATTTTGCTTTTCATAGGAAATTACATTCTCGAGTCAAACAAATTTCGTCCATTTTTAGACCAGGTGGCCGGTGAAGAAAGAGAGAGAGAAAGACGCAGAGAGAGTGATAGAAATAAGCATACAAATTCGCTGACAATTCATCAACGTAACCCAGTGTTAAGTACATATCAGAACGATGTGCATGCATAAACTGAGTTTATCGCCTTATTGGACAAATGGCGTGCCATAGTACGTTCAGTTCGTTTTTGTGCGAAACCGATGCAATAGACACTATGTACAATTCTGTTATTGATAATGTGTACATAGTGAGCAGTATACCATGTGTTCAGATTGACTTATCTTGAAATTTTCTGTTGTAACCTATGTCGTATTTGGTATCACTGGAAAGAGTATTCCAATGCGGTGACATTGATACCACTTTTATTTGGGCGCAGTTAATAGACCGGAAGTAAATGCCATATAAAGAAAGACATTAAAAATGAAGGTTTTGCACAATAATTTGAAGCTGACGTCAGATTTGTGTCAGTTTTTGTTACAAAAGGTTGACGAACGGTTGAAGTATATATCAATACTCACATCTGCCAAGTTAGAAAGAATAAGCTTCAATAATAAGGAAATAAGAGCAAGTTGAAGTTGTGCTGGCATTAAAGTGCATTTTGGGGTATTTTGCTGATTTTCGGGAGCATTTTTGAGATATTTCGTCAGTTGTAAGGTATATATTTTTTTAAATGGCATGAAAGATCATATCTTGAAGACCCTAAATTCAAAAAAGGGTACGGGTTTGGCCACGCATGACACAATGAGGAGCATTCAAAAGTAAGCGTTTTTGAAACTTTAGAGGGCGCTATTTCGATGACGGAAGGTCAATGATGCGTGAAAACTCAGTAGCTTGTATGTTATGATACCGTAATCAATTCTTGAAATAATGAGTTCAAAATGAATCAAAACAAGAAAGTTATGGCCATTTTACGAATTTATGACTTTACATTTCAATAAATATGACGTTTTTGAAGGAAGGCTATTTCGGATTTGAATTTAGGACATGAAGATGGCATTTTGAAGGTCAGGTTATGCGTCGCAGATGATAGAGAAACTATTGGACTATCTATAGCAATTTGTTAGAAGTCTGTAGCATGCAGGATAATTGAGATATGAAAGAATGAAGAATGGTATGCAAATGGACTTGAAATTGACAAAATGGCGCCTGGATGGTCATGCATGAGTGATTTTGGAAAATGGAAGACGAGAGGCACAACTAGGGATGCTGGACAACATGTGTACCAAATTTGGATGAATTTGGATGAGGGACGGAGTCAGGGTAGAGCTAACAAAACCATGTATTAAACAAATGGGATTTTGGTGGAAGAAGAAGACTAGAACTGCAATCGTTTCAGAACGATGTGCATGCATTGACGCCTCTGATTTAATAGAGGGCAAGAAACAGGAGGAGATCAAGAGAAAACTCTAGATGATATACATTCTCAAAATATTAGAGGGCGCTATTTCTTAAAGGAATGATCACTGATGCGTAAAACACCGTTGGAGTATGTGAAATGATACAATTGGCAAACCCTGAAAACATGAGACCAAAATAAATTCAAACAAGGAAGTTATGGCAATTTAACTATTTCAAGACTTTGCAATAGAAGGCGCTATTTCTAAAGGTTATGGTCCCTAATTATGAACAGTATGTCTACCAAATCAGAATGAATTTGGATGAGAAACGGAGGCAGGAGAGGACTAACAAAAATTACATGTTAATCAAATTGGATTTTGGCAGATTTTGCTTTTCATAGGAAATTACATTCTCGAGTCAAACAAATTTCGTCCATTTTTAGACCATGTGGCCGCTGAAGAAAGAGAGAGAGAGAGAGAGAAAGACGCAGAGAGAGTAATAGAAATAAGCATACAAATTCGCTGACAATTCATCAACGTAACCCAGTGTTAAGTACATATCAGAACGATGTGCATGCATAAACTGAGTTTATCGCCTTACTGGACAAATGGCGTGCCATAGTACGTTCAGTTCGTTTTTGTGCGAAACCGATGCAATAGACACTGTGTACAATTCTGTTGTTGATAATGTGTACATAGTGAGCAGTATACCATGTGTTCAGATTGACTTATCTTGAAATTTTCTGTTGTAACCTATGTCGTATTTGGTATCACTGGAAAGAGTATTCCAATGCGGTGACATTGATACCACTTTTATTTGGGCGCAGGCAATAGACCGGAAGTAAATGCCATATAAAGAAAGACATTAAAAATGAAGGTTTTGCACAATAATTTGAAGCTGACGTCAGATTTATTTCAGTTTTTGTTACAAAAGGTCGACGAACGGTTGAAGTATATACCAATACTCATATCAGCCAAGTTAGAAAGAATAAGCTTCAATAATAAGGAAATAAGAGCAAGTTGAAGTTGTGCTGGCATTAAAGTGCATTTTGGGGTATTTTGCTGATTTTCGGGAGCATTTTTCAGATATTTTGTCAGTTGTAAGGTATATATTTTTTTAAATGGCATGAAAGATCATATCTTGAAGACCCTAAATTCAAAAAAGGGTACGGGTTTGGCCACGCATGACGCAATGAGGAGCATTCAAAGGTAAGCGTTTTTGAAACTTTAGAGGGCGCTATTTCAATGACGGAAGGTCAATGATGCGTGAAAACTCAGTAGCTTGTATGTTATGATACCGTAATCAATTCTTGAAATAATGAGTTCAAAATGAATCAAAACAAGAAAGTTATGGCCATTTTACGAATTTTTGACTTTACATTTCAATAAATATGACGTTTTTGAAGGAAGGCTATTTCGGATTTGAATTTAGGACATGAAGATGGCATTTTGAAGGTCAGGTTATGCGTCGCAGATGATAGAGAAACTCTTGGACTATCTATAGCAATTTGTTAGAAGTCTGTAGCATGCAGGATAATTGAGATATGAAAGAATGAAGAATGGTATGCAAATGGACTTGAAATTGACAAAATGGCGCCTGGATGGTCATGCATGAGTGATTTTGGAAAATGGAAGACGAGAGGCACAACTAGGGATGCTGGACAACATGTCTACCAAATTTGGATGAATTTGGATGAGGGACGGAGTCAGGGTAGAGCTAACAAAACCATGTGTTAAACAAATGGGATTTTGGTGGAAGAAGAAGAAGAAGATTACGGAATAGGAATATGGAACAAGAACAATGCATTGTCGCCATTGGGCGTCAATGCAAAGAAGAAGAAGATTACGGAATAGGAATATGGAACAAGAACAATGCATTGTCGCCATTGGGCGTCAATGCAATTACGGAATAGGAATATGGAACAAGAACAATGCATTGTCGCCATTGGGCGTCAATGCAAAGAAGAAGAAGAAGATTACGGAATAGGAATATGGAACAAGAACAATGCATTGTCGCCATTGGGCGTCAATGCAACTAGAACTGCAATCGTTTCAGAACGATGTGCATGCATTGACGCCTCTGATTTAATAGAGGGCAAGAAACAGGAGGAGATCAAGAGAAAACTCTAGATGATATACATTCTCAAAATATTAGAGGGCGCTATTTCTTAAAGGAATGATCACTGATGCGTAAAACACCGTTGGAGTATGTGAAATGATACAATTGGCAAACCCTGAAAACATGAGACCAAAATAAATTCAAACAAGGAAGTTATGGCAATTTAACTATTTCAAGACTTTGCAATAGAAGGCGCTATTTCTAAAGGTTATGGTCCCTAATTATGGACAGTATGTCTACCAAATCAGAATGAATTTGGATGAGAAACGGAGGCAGGAGAGGACTAACAAAAATTACATGTTAATCAAATTGGATTTTGGCAGATTTTGCTTTTCATAGGAAATTGCATTCTCGAGTCAAACAAATTTCGTCCATTTTTAGACCATGTGGCCGCTGAAGAAAGAGAGAGAGAGAAAGACGCAGAGAGAGTAATAGAAATAAGCATACAAATTCGCTGACAATTCATCAACGTAACCCAGTGTTAAGTACATATCAGAACGATGTGCATGCATAAACTGAGTTTATCGCCTTATTGGACAAATGGCGTGCCATAGTACGTTCAGTTCGTTTTTGCGCGAAACCGATGCAATAGACACTGTGTACAATTCTGTTGTTGATAATGTGTACATAGTGAGCAGTATACCATGTGTTCAGATTGACTTATCTTGAAATTTTCTGTTGTAACCTATGTCGTATTTGGTATCACTGGAAAGAGTATTCCGATGCGGTGACATTGATACCACTTTTATTTGTGCGCAGGCAATAGACCGGAAGTAAATGCCATATAAAGAAAGACATTAAAAATGAAGGTTTTGCACAATAATTTGAAGCTGACGTCAGATTTGTGTCAGTTTTTGTTACAAAAGGTTGACGAACGGTTGAAGTATATATCAATACTCATATCAGCCAAGTTAGAAAGAATAAGCTTCAATAATAAGGAAATAAGAGCAAGTTGAAGTTGTGCTGGCATTAAAGTGCATTTTGGGGTATTTTGCTGATTTTCGGGAGCATTTTTGAGATATTTCGTCAGTTGTAAGGTATATATTTTTTTAAATGGCATGAAAGATCATATCTTGAAGACCCTAAATTCAAAAAAGGGTACGGGTTTGGCCACGCATGACACAATGAGGAGCATTCAAAAGTAAGCGTTTTTGAAACTTTAGAGGGCGCTATTTCGATGACGGAAGGTCAATGATGCGTGAAAACTCAGTAGCTTGTATGTTATGATACCGTAATCAATTCTTGGAATAATGAGTTCAAAATGAATCAAAACAAGAAAGTTATGGCCATTTTACGAATTTATGACTTTACATTTCAATAAATATGACGTTTTTGAAGGAAGGCTATTTCGGATTTGAATTTAGGACATGAAGATGGCATTTTGAAGGTCAGGTTATGCGTCGCAGATGATAGAGAAAGTATTGGACTATCTATAGCAATTTGTTAGAAGTCTGTACCGTGCAGTATAATTGAGATATGAAAAAATGAAGAATGGTATGCAAATGGACTTGAAATTGACAAAATGGCGCCTGGATGGTCATGCATGAGTGATTTTGGAAAATGGAAGACGAGAGGCACAACTAGGGATGCTGGACAACATGTGTACCAAATTTGGATGAATTTGGATGAGGGACGGAGTCAGGGTAGAGCTAACAAAATCATGTATTAAACAAATGGGATTTTGGTGGAAGAAGAAGAAGAAGACTAGAACTGCAATCGTTTCAGAACGATGTGCATGCATTGACGCCTCTGATTTAATAGAGGGCAAGAAACAGGAGGAGATCAAGAGAAAACTCTAGATGATATACATTCTCAAAATATTAGAGGGCGCTATTTCTTAAAGGAATGATCACTGATGCGTAAAACACCGTTGGAGTATGTGAAATGATACAATTGGCAAACCCTGAAAACATGAGACCAAAATAAATTCAAACAAGGAAGTTATGGCAATTTAACTATTTCAAGACTTTGCAATAGAAGGCGCTATTTCTAAAGGTTATGGTCCCTAATTATGAACAGTATGTCTACCAAATCAGAATGAATTTGGATGAGAAACGGAGGCAGGAGAGGACTAACAAAAATTACATGTTAATCAAATTGGATTTTGGCAGATTTTGCTTTTCATAGGAAATTACATTCTCGAGTCAAACAAATTTCGTCCATTTTTAGACCATGTGGCCGCTGAAGAAAGAGAGAGAGAGAGAGAGAGAAAGACGCAGAGAGAGTAATAGAAATAAGCATACAAATTCGCTGACAATTCATCAACGTAACCCAGTGTTAAGTACATATCAGAACGATGTGCATGCATAAACTGAGTTTATCGCCTTACTGGACAAATGGCGTGCCATAGTACGTTCAGTTCGTTTTTGTGCGAAACCGATGCAATAGACACTGTGTACAATTCTGTTGTTGATAATGTGTACATAGTGAGCAGTATACCATGTGTTCAGATTGACTTATCTTGAAATTTTCTGTTGTAACCTATGTCGTATTTGGTATCACTGGAAAGAGTATTCCAATGCGGTGACATTGATACCACTTTTATTTGTGCGCAGGCAATAGACCGGAAGTAAATGCCATATAAAGAAAGACATTAAAAATGAAGGTTTTGCACAATAATTTGAAGCTGACGTCAGATTTATTTCAGTTTTTGTTACAAAAGGTCGACGAACGGTTGAAGTATATACCAATACTCATATCAGCCAAGTTAGAAAGAATAAGCTTCAATAATAAGGAAATAAGAGCAAGTTGAAGTTGTGCTGGCATTAAAGTGCATTTTGGGGTATTTTGCTGATTTTCGGGAGCATTTTTCAGATATTTTGTCAGTTGTAAGGTATATATTTTTTTAAATGGCATGAAAGATCATATCTTGAAGACCCTAAATTCAAAAAAGGGTACGGGTTTGGCCACGCATGACGCAATGAGGAGCATTCAAAGGTAAGCGTTTTTGAAACTTTAGAGGGCGCTATTTCAATGACGGAAGGTCAATGATGCGTGAAAACTCAGTAGCTTGTATGTTATGATACCGTAATCAATTCTTGAAATAATGAGTTCAAAATGAATCAAAACAAGAAAGTTATGGCCATTTTACGAATTTTTGACTTTACATTTCAATAAATATGACGTTTTTGAAGGAAGGCTATTTCGGATTTGAATTTAGGACATGAAGATGGCATTTTGAAGGTCAGGTTATGCGTCGCAGATGATAGAGAAACTCTTGGACTATCTATAGCAATTTGTTAGAAGTCTGTAGCATGCAGGATAATTGAGATATGAAAGAATGAAGAATGGTATGCAAATGGACTTGAAATTGACAAAATGGCGCCTGGATGGTCATGCATGAGTGATTTTGGAAAATGGAAGACGAGAGGCACAACTAGGGATGCTGGACAACATGTCTACCAAATTTGGATGAATTTGGATGAGGGACGGAGTCAGGGTAGAGCTAACAAAACCATGTGTTAAACAAATGGGATTTTGGTGGAAGAAGAAGAAGAAGATTACGGAATAGGAATATGGAACAAGAACAATGCATTGTCGCCATTGGGCGTCAATGCAAAGAAGAAGAAGATTACGGAATAGGAATATGGAACAAGAACAATGCATTGTCGCCATTGGGCGTCAATGCAATTACGGAATAGGAATATGGAACAAGAACAATGCATTGTCGCCATTGGGCGTCAATGCAAAGAAGAAGAAGAAGATTACGGAATAGGAATATGGAACAAGAACAATGCATTGTCGCCATTGGGCGTCAATGCAACTAGAACTGCAATCGTTTCAGAACGATGTGCATGCATTGACGCCTCTGATTTAATAGAGGGCAAGAAACAGGAGGAGATCAAGAGAAAACTCTAGATGATATACATTCTCAAAATATTAGAGGGCGCTATTTCTTAAAGGAATGATCACTGATGCGTAAAACACCGTTGGAGTATGTGAAATGATACAATTGGCAAACCCTGAAAACATGAGACCAAAATAAATTCAAACAAGGAAGTTATGGCAATTTAACTATTTCAAGACTTTGCAATAGAAGGCGCTATTTCTAAAGGTTATGGTCCCTAATTATGGACAGTATGTCTACCAAATCAGAATGAATTTGGATGAGAAACGGAGGCAGGAGAGGACTAACAAAAATTACATGTTAATCAAATTGGATTTTGGCAGATTTTGCTTTTCATAGGAAATTGCATTCTCGAGTCAAACAAATTTCGTCCATTTTTAGACCATGTGGCCGCTGAAGAAAGAGAGAGAGAGAAAGACGCAGAGAGAGTAATAGAAATAAGCATACGAATTCGCTGACAATTCATCAACGTAACCCAGTGTTAAGTACATATCATAACGATGTGCATGTATAAACTGAGTTTATCGCCTTATTGGACAAATGGCGTGCCATAGTACGTTCAGTTCGTTTTTGCCCGAAACCGATGCAATAGACACTGTGTACAATTCTGTTGTTGATAATGTGTACATAGTGAGCAGTATACCATGTGTTCAGATTGACTTATCTTGAAATTTTCTGTTGTAACCTATGTCGTATTTGGTATCACTGGAAAGAGTATTCCAATGCGGTGACATTGATACCACTTTTATTTGTGCGCAGGCAATAGACCGGAAGTAAATGCCATATAAAGAAAGACATTAAAAATGAAGGTTTTGCACAATAATTTGAAGCTGACGTCAGATTTTTGTCAGTTTTTGTTACAAAAGGTTGACGAACGGTTGAAGTATATACCAATACTCATATCAGCCAAGTTAGAAAGAATAAGCTTCAATAATAAGGAAATAAGAGCAAGTTGAAGTTGTGCTGGCATTAAAGTGCATTTTGGGGTATTTTGCTGATTTTCGGGAGCATTTTTGAGATATTTCGTCAGTTGTAAGGTATATATTTTTTTAAATGGCATGAAAGATCATATCTTGAAGACCCTAAATTCAAAAAAGGGTACGGGTTTGGCCACGCATGACACAATGAGGAGCATTCAAAAGTAAGCGTTTTTGAAACTTTAGAGGGCGCTATTTCAATGACGGAAGGTCAATGATGCGTGAAAACTCAGTAGCTTGTATGTTATGATACCGTAATCAATTCTTGAAATAATGAGTTCAAAATGAATCAAAACAAGAAAGTTATGGCCATTTTACGAATTTATGACTTTACATTTCAATAAATATGACGTTTTTGAAGGAAGGCTATTTCGGATTTGAATTTAGGACATGAAGATGGCATTTTGAAGGTCAGGTTATGCGTCGCAGATGATAGAGAAAGTATTGGACTATCTATAGCGATTTGTTAGAAGTCTGTACCGTGCAGTATAATTGAGATATGAAAAAATGAAGAATGGTATGCAAATGGACTTGAAATTGACAAAATGGCGCCTGGATGGTCATGCATGAGTGATTTTGGAAAATGGAAGACGAGAGGCACAACTAGGGATGCTGGACAACATGTCTACCAAATTTGGATGAATTTGGATGAGGGACGGAGTCAGGGTAGAGCTAACAAAATCATGTATTAAACAAATGGGATTTTGGTGGAAGAAGAAGAAGAAGACTAGAACTGCAATCGTTTCAGAACGATGTGCATGCATTGACGCCTCTGATTTAATAGAGGGCAAGAAACAGGAGGAGATCAAGAGAAAACTCTAGATGATATACATTCTCAAAATATTAGAGGGCGCTATTTCTTAAAGGAATGATCACTGATGCGTAAAACACCGTTGGAGTATGTGAAATGATACAATTGGCAAACCCTGAAAACATGAGACCAAAATAAATTCAAACAAGGAAGTTATGGCAATTTAACTATTTCAAGACTTTGCAATAGAAGGCGCTATTTCTAAAGGTTATGGTCCCTAATTATGGACAGTATGTCTACCAAATCAGAATGAATTTGGATGAGAAACGGAGGCAGGAGAGGACTAACAAAAATTACATGTTAATCAAATTGGATTTTGGCAGATTTTGCTTTTCATAGGAAATTGCATTCTCGAGTCAAACAAATTTCGTCCATTTTTAGACCATGTGGCCGCTGAAGAAAGAGAGAGAGAGAAAGACGCAGAGAGAGTAATAGAAATAAGCATACGAATTCGCTGACAATTCATCAACGTAACCCAGTGTTAAGTACATATCATAACGATGTGCATGTATAAACTGAGTTTATCGCCTTATTGGACAAATGGCGTGCCATAGTACGTTCAGTTCGTTTTTGCCCGAAACCGATGCAATAGACACTGTGTACAATTCTGTTGTTGATAATGTGTACATAGTGAGCAGTATACCATGTGTTCAGATTGACTTATCTTGAAATTTTCTGTTGTAACCTATGTCATATTTGGTATCACTGGAAAGAGTATTCCAATGCGGTGACATTGATACCACTTTTATTTGTGCGCAGGCAATAGACCGGAAGTAAATGCCATATAAAGAAAGACATTAAAAATGAAGGTTTTGCACAATAATTTGAAGCTGACGTCAGATTTTTGTCAGTTTTTGTTACAAAAGGTTGACGAACGGTTGAAGTATATACCAATAATCATATCAGCCAAGTTAGAAAGAATAAGCTTCAATAATAAGGAAATAAGAGCAAGTTGAAGTTGTGCTGGCATTAAAGTGCATTTTGGGGTATTTTGCTGATTTTCGGGAGCATTTTTGAGATATTTCGTCAGTTGTAAGGTATATATTTTTTTAAATGGCATGAAAGATCATATCTTGAAGACCCTAAATTCAAAAAAGGGTACGGGTTTGGCCACGCATGACGCAATGAAGAGCATTCAAAGGTAAGCGTTTTTGAAACTTTAGAGGGCGCTATTTCAATGACGAAAAATCAGTGATGCGTAAAAACTAAGTAGTATGTATGATATGGTACTGTAATCAACTCCTGAATATAAGAGCTCGAAATGAATAAAAACAAGAAAATTATGGCCATTTTACGATTTTTTGACTTTACATTTTAATAAATATGAAGTTTTTGAAGGAAGGCTATTTTGGATTTGAATTTAAGGCATGAAGATGGCATTTTGAAGGTCAAGTTATGCGTCGCAGATGACGGAGCAACTCTTGGACTATCTATAGCAATTTGTTAGAAGTCTGTAGCATGCAGGATAAGTGAGATATGAAAGAATGAAGAATGGTATGCAAATGGACTTGAAATTGACAAAATGGCGCCTGGATGGTCATGCATGAGTGATTTTGGAAAATGGAAGACGAGAGGCACAACTAGGGATGCTGGACAACATGTCTACCAAATTTGGTTGAATTTGGATGAAGGACGGAGCCAGGGTAGAGCTAACAAAACCATGTGTTAAACAAATGGGATTTTGGTGGAAGAAGAAGAAGACTAGAACTGCAATCGTTTCAGAACGATGTGCATGCATTGACGCCTCTGATTTAATAGAGGGCAAGAAACAGGAGGAGATCAAGAGAAAACTCTAGATGATATACATTCTCAAAATATTAGAGGGCGCTATTTCTTAAAGGAATGATCACTGATGCGTAAAACACAGTTGGAGTATGTGAAATGATACAATTGGCAAACCCTGAAAACATGAGACCAAAATAAATTCAAACAAGGAAGTTATGGCAATTTAACTATTTCAAGACTTTGCAATAGAAGGCGCTATTTCTAAAGGTTATGGTCCCTAATTATGGACAGTATGTCTACCAAATCAGAATGAATTTGGATGAGAAACGGAGGCAGGAGAGGACTAACAAAAATTACATGTTAATCAAATTGGATTTTGGCAGATTTTGCTTTTCATAGGAAATTACATTCTCGAGTCAAACAAATTTCGTCCATTTTTAGACCATGTGGCCGCTGAAGAAAGAGAGAGAGAGAGAGAAAGACGCAGAGAGAGTAATAGAAATAAGCATACAAATTCGCTGACAATTCATCAACGTAACCCAGTGTTAAGTACATATCAGAACGATGTGCATGCATAAACTGAGTTTATCGCCTTATTGGACAAATGGCGTGCCATAGTACGTTCAGTTCGTTTTTGCGCGAAACCGATGCAATAGACACTGTGTACAATTCTGTTATTGATAATGTGTACATAGTGAGCAGTATACCATGTGTTCAGATTGACTTATCTTGAAATTTTCTGTTGTAACCTATGTCGTATTTGGTATCACTGGAAAGAGTATTCCGATGCGGTGACATTGATACCACTTTTATTTGTGCGCAGGCAATAGACCGGAAGTAAATGCCATATAAAGAAAGACATTAAAAATGAAGGTTTTGCACAATAATTTGAAGCTGACGTCAGATTTTTGTCAGTTTTTGTTACAAAAGGTTGACGAACGGTTGAAGTATATATCAATACTCATATCAGCCAAGTTAGAAAGAATAAGCTTCAATAATAAGGAAATAAGAGCAAGTTGAAGTTGTGCTGGCATTAAAGTGCATTTTGGGGTATTTTGCTGATTTTCGGGAGCATTTTTGAGATATTTCGTCAGTTGTAAGGTATATATTTTTTTAAATGGCATGAAAGATCATATCTTGAAGACCCTAAATTCAAAAAAGGGTACGGGTTTGGCCACGCATGACACAATGAGGAGCATTCAAAAGTAAGCGTTTTTGAAACTTTAGAGGGCGCTATTTCAATGACGGAAGGTCAATGATGCGTGAAAACTCAGTAGCTTGTATGTTATGATACCGTAATCAATTCTTGGAATAATGAGTTCAAAATGAATCAAAACAAGAAAGTTATGGCCATTTTACGAATTTATGACTTTACATTTCAATAAATATGACGTTTTTGAAGGAAGGCTATTTCGGATTTGAATTTAGGACATGAAGATGGCATTTTGAAGGTCATGTTATGCGTCGCAGATGATAGAGAAAGTATTGGACTATCTATAGCAATTTGTTAGAAGTCTGTACCGTGCAGTATAATTGAGATATGAAAAAAGGAAGAATGGTATGCAAATGGACTTGAAATTGACAAAATGGCGCCTGGATGGTCATGCATGAGTGATTTTGGAAAATGGAAGACGAGAGGCACAACTAGGGATGCTGGACAACATGTGTACCAAATTTGGATGAATTTGGATGAGGGACGGAGTCAGGGTAGAGCTAACAAAATCATGTATTAAACAAATGGGATTTTGGTGGAAGAAGAAGAAGAAGACTAGAACTGCAATCGTTTCAGAACGATGTGCATGCATTGACGCCTCTGATTTAATAGAGGGCAAGAAACAGGAGGAGATCAAGAGAAAACTCTAGATGATATACATTCTCAAAATATTAGAGGGCGCTATTTCTTAAAGGAATGATCACTGATGCGTAAAACACCGTTGGAGTATGTGAAATGATACAATTGGCAAACCCTGAAAACATGAGACCAAAATAAATTCAAACAAGGAAGTTATGGCAATTTAACTATTTCAAGACTTTGCAATAGAAGGCGCTATTTCTAAAGGTTATGGTCCCTAATTATGGACAGTATGTCTACCAAATCAGAATGAATTTGGATGAGAAACGGAGGCAGGAGAGGACTAACAAAAATTACATGTTAATCAAATTGGATTTTGGCAGATTTTGCTTTTCATAGGAAATTGCATTCTCGAGTCAAACAAATTTCGTCCATTTTTAGACCATGTGGCCGCTGAAGAAAGAGAGAGAGAGAAAGACGCAGAGAGAGTAATAGAAATAAGCATACGAATTCGCTGACAATTCATCAACGTAACCCAGTGTTAAGTACATATCATAACGATGTGCATGTATAAACTGAGTTTATCGCCTTATTGGACAAATGGCGTGCCATAGTACGTTCAGTTCGTTTTTGCGCGAAACCGATGCAATAGACACTGTGTACAATTCTGTTGTTGATAATGTGTACATAGTGAGCAGTATACCATGTGTTCAGATTGACTTATCTTGAAATTTTCTGTTGTAACCTATGTCATATTTGGTATCACTGGAAAGAGTATTCCAATGCGGTGACATTGATACCACTTTTATTTGTGCGCAGGCAATAGACCGGAAGTAAATGCCATATAAAGAAAGACATTAAAAATGAAGGTTTTGCACAATAATTTGAAGCTGACGTCAGATTTTTGTCAGTTTTTGTTACAAAAGGTTGACGAACGGTTGAAGTATATACCAATACTCATATCAGCCAAGTTAGAAAGAATAAGCTTCAATAATAAGGAAATAAGAGCAAGTTGAAGTTGTGCTGGCATTAAAGTGCATTTTGGGGTATTTTGCTGATTTTCGGGAGCATTTTTCAGATATTTCGTCAGTTGTAAGGTATATATTTTTTTAATGGCATGAAAGATCATATCTTGAAGACCCTAAATTCAAAAAAGGGTACGGGTTTGGCCACGCATGACGCAATGAGGAGCATTCAAAGGTAAGCGTTTTTGAAACTTTAGAGGGCGCTATTTCAATGACGAAAAATCAGTGATGCGTGAAAACTAAGTAGTATGTATGATATGGTACTGTAATCAACTCCTGAATATATGAGCTCGAAATGAATAAAAACAAGAAAATTATGGCCATTTTACGATTTTTTGACTTTACATTTTAATAAATATGAAGTTTTTGAAGGAAGGCTATTTTGGATTTGAATTTAAGGCATGAAGATGGCATTTTGAAGGTCAAGTTATGCGTCGCAGATGACGGAGCAACTCTTGGACTATCTATAGCAATTTGTTAGAAGTCTGTAGCATGCAGGATAAGTGAGATATGAAAGAATGAAGAATGGTATGCAAATGGACTTGAAATTGACAAAATGGCGCCTGGATGGTCATGCATGAGTGATTTTGGAAAATGGAAGACGAGAGGCACAACTAGGGATGCTGGACAACATGTCTACCAAATTTGGTTGAATTTGGATGAAGGACGGAGCCAGGGTAGAGCTAACAAAACCATGTGTTAAACAAATGGGATTTTGGTGGAAGAAGAAGAAGAAGAAGACTAGAACTGCAATCGTTTCAGAACGATGTGCATGCATTGACGCCTCTGATTTAATAGAGGGCAAGAAATAGGAGGAGATCAAGAGAAAACTCTAGATGATATACATTCTCAAAATATTAGAGGGCGCTATTTCTTAAAGGAATGATCACTGATGCGTAAAACACAGTTGGAGTATGTGAAATGATATAATTGGCAAACCCTGAAAACATGAGACCAAAATAAATTCAAACAAGGAAGTTATGGCAATTTAACTATTTCAAGACTTTGCAATAGAAGGCGCTATTTCTAAAGGTTATGGTCCCTAATTATGGACAGTATGTCTACCAAATCAGAATGAATTTGGATGAGAAACGGAGGCAGGAGAGGACTAACAAAAATTACATGTTAATCAAATTGGATTTTGGCAGATTTTGCTTTTCATAGGAAATTACATTCTCGAGTCAAACAAATTTCGTCCATTTTTAGACCATGTGGCCGCTGAAGAAAGAGAGAGAGAGAGAGAAAGACGCAGAGAGAGTAATAGAAATAAGCATACAAATTCGCTGACAATTCATCAACGTAACCCAGTGTTAAGTACATATCAGAACGATGTGCATGCATAAACTGAGTTTATCGCCTTATTGGACAAATGGCGTGCCATAGTACGTTCAGTTCGTTTTTGCGCGAAACCGATGCAATAGACACTGTGTACAATTCTGTTATTGATAATGTGTACATAGTGAGCAGTATACCATGTGTTCAGATTGACTTATCTTGAAATTTTCTGTTGTAACCTATGTCGTATTTGGTATCAATGGAAAGAGTATTCCCATGCGGTGACATTGATACCACTTTTATTTGTGCGCAGGCAATAGACCGGAAGTAAATGCCATATAAAGAAAGACATTAAAAATGAAGGTTTTGCACAATAATTTGAAGCTGACGTCAGATTTTTGTCAGTTTCTGTTACAAAAGGTTGACGAACGGTTGAAGTATATATCAATACTCATATCAGCCAAGTTAGAAAGAATTAGCTTCAATAATAAGGAAATAAGAGCAAGTTGAAGTTGTGCTGGCAGTAAAGTGCATTTTGGGATATTTTGCGGATTTTCGGGAGCATTTTTGAGATATTTGGTCAGTTGTAAGGTATATATTTTTTTAAATGGCATGAAAAATCATATCTTGAAGACCCTAAATTAAAAAAAGGGTACGGGTTTGGCCACGCATGACGCAATGAGGAGCATTCAAAGGTAAGCGTTTTTGAAACTTTAGAGGGCGCTATTTCGATTACGGAAGGTCAATGATGCGTGAAAACTCAGTAGCTTGTATATTATGATACCGTAATCAATTCCTGAAATAATGAGTTCAAAATGAATCATAACAGGAAAGTTATGGCCATTTTACGATTTTTTTACTTTACATTTCAATAAATATGAAGTTTTTGAAGGAAGGCTATTTCGGATTTGAATTTAGGACATGAAGATGGCATTTTGAAGGTCAGGTTATACGTCGCAGATGATAGAGAAACTCTTGGACTATCTATAGCAATTTGTTAGAAATCTGTAGCATGCAGGATAACAGAAATATGAAAGAATGAAGAATGGTATGCAAATGGACTTGAAATGGACAAAATGGCACCTGAATGGTCATGCATGAGTGATTTTGGAAAATGTAAGACGAGAGGCACAACTAGGGATGCTGGACAACATGTGTACCAAATTTGGATGAATTTGGATGAGGGACGGAGTCAGGGTAGAGCTAACAAAACCATGTGTTAAACAAATGGGATTTTGGTGGAAGAAGAAGAAGAAGATTACGGAATAGGAATATGGAACAAGAACAATGCATTGTCGCCATTGGGCGTCAATGCAAAGAAGAAGAAGAAGATTACGGAATAGGAATATGGAACAAGAACAATGCATTGTCGCCATTGGGCGTCAATGCAACTAGAACTGCAATCGTTTCAGAACGATGTGCATGCATTGACGCCTCTGATTTAATAGAGGGCAAGAAACAGAAGGAGATAGAGAGAAAACTCTAGATGATATACATTCTCAAAATATTAGAGGGCGGTATTTCTTAAAGGAATGGTCACTGATGCGTAAAACACAGTTGGATTATGTGAAATGATACAATTGGCAAACCCTGAAAATATGAGACAAAAATAAATTCAAACAAGGAAGTTATGGCAATTCAACTATTTTAAGATTTTGCAATAGAGGGCGCTATTTCTAAAGTTATGGTCACTAATTATGGATAACATGTCTACCAAATTAGAATGAATTTGGATGAGGGACGGTGGCAGGGGAGGACTAACAAAAATTACATGTTAATCAAATTGGATTTTAGCACATTTTGCTGTCCATAGGAAGTTACATTCTCGAGTAAAAATTTTTAGACCATTTGGCACCCCATACGTTGTTGTTGAAAATGTGTGCATTGTGAGCAAGCAGTATACCATATGTTCAGATTGACTTATCTTGAAATTTTCTGTTGTAACCTATGTCGTATTTGGTATCACTGGAAAGAGTATTCCAATGCGGTGACATTGATACCACTTTTATTTGTGGGGAGGCAATAGACCGGAAGTAAATGCCATATAAAGAAAGACATTAAAAATGAAGGTTTTGCACAATAATTTTAAGCTGACGTCAGCAATTTGTTAGCTTCTGTTACAAAACATTAACGAATTGTTGATGTAAATATCAATACTCATATCTGCCAAGTTAGAAAGAATAAGCTTCAATAATAAGGAAATAAGAGCAAGTTGAAGTTGTGCTGGCATTAAAGTGCCTTTTGGGATATTTTGCTGATTTTGGGGAGCATTTTTCAGATATTTCGTCAGTTGTAAGGTATATATTTTTTAAATGGCATGAAAGGGCATATCTTGAAGACCCTAAATCCAAGAAAAGGTACGGGTTTGGCCATGCATGACGCAATGAGGAGCATTCAAAGATAAATGTTTTTGAAACTTTAGAGGGCGCTATTTCAATGACGAAAAATCAGTGATGCGTGAAAACTGAGTAGTATGTATGATATGATACTGTAATCAACTCCTGAATTTATGAGCTCGAAATGAATAAAAACAAGAAAATTATGGCCATTTTACGATTTTTTTACTCTACATTTTAATAAATATGAAGTTTTTGAAGGAAGGCTATTTTGGATTTGAATCTAAGGCATGAAACATCTGTAGCATGGCATTTTGAAGGTCAAGTTATGCGTCGCAGATGACGGAGCAACTCTTGGACTATCTATAGCAATTTGTTAGAAGTCTTTAGCATGCAGGATAACTGAGATATGAAAGAATGAAGAATGGTATGCAAATGGACTTGAAATTGACAAAATGGCGCCTGGATGGTCATGCATGAGTGATTTTGGAAAATGGAAGACGAGAGGCACAACTAGGGATGCTGGACAACATGTCTACCAAATTTGGTTGAATTTGGATGAAGGACGGAGCCAGGGTAGAGCTAACAAAACCATGTGTTAAACAAATGGGATTTTGGTGGAAGAAGAAGAAGAAGATTACGGAATAGGAATATGGAACAAGAACAATGCATTGTCGCCATTGGGCGTCAATGCAACTAGAACTGCAATCGTTTCAGAACGATGTGCATGCATTGACGCCTCTGATTTAATAGAGGGCAAGAAACAGGAGGAGATCAAGAGAAAACTCTAGATGATATACATTCTCAAAATATTAGAGGGCGCTATTTCTTAAAGGAATGATCACTGATGCGTAAAACACAGTTGGAGTATGTGAAATGATACAATTGGCAAACCCTGAAAACATGAGACCAAAATAAATTCAAACAAGGAAGTTATGGCAATTTAACTATTTCAAGACTTTGCAATAGAAGGCGCTATATCTAAAGGTTATGGCCCTAATACCAAATCAGAATGAATTTGGATGAGAAACGGAGGCAGGAGAGGACTAACAAAAATTACTTGTTAATCAAATTGGATTTTGGCAGATTTTGCTTTTCATAGGAAATTACATTCTCGAGTCAAACAAATTTCGTCCATTTTTAGACCATGTGGCCGCTGAAGAAAGAGAGAGAGAGAAAGACGCAGAGAGAGTAATAGAAATAAGCATACGAATTCGCTGACAATTCATCAACGTAACCCGTGTTAAGTACATATCAGAGCGATGTGCATGCATAAACTGAGTTTATCGCCTTATTGGACAAATGGCGTGCCATAGTACGTTCAGTTCGTTTTTGCGCGAAACCGATGTAATGGACACTGTGTACAATTCTGTTGTTGATGTGTACATAGTGAGCAGTATACCATGTGTTCAGATTGACTTATCTTGAAATTTTCTGTTGTAACCTATGTCGTATTTGGTATCACTGGAAAGAGTATTCCAATGCGGTGACATTGATACCACTTTTATTTGTGCGCAGGCAATAGACCGGAAGTAAATGCCATATAAAGAAAGACATTAAAAATGAAGGTTTTGCACAATAATTTGAAGCTGACGTCAGATTTTTGTCAGTTTCTGTTACAAAAGGTTGATGAACGGTTGAAGTATATATCAATACCCATATCAGCCAAGTTAGAAAGAATAAGCTTCAATAATAAGGAAATAAGAGCAAATTGAAGTTGTGCTTGCAGTAAAGTGCATTTTGGGGTATTTTCCTGATTTTTTGGAGCATTTTTGAGATATTTCGTCAGTTGTAAGGTATATTTTTTTTTAATGGCATGAAAGGGCATATCTTGAAGACCCTTAATCCAAAAAAAGGGTACGGGTTTGGCCATGCATGACGCAATGAGGAGCATTCGAATGTAAGCGTTTTTGAAACTTTAGAGGGCGCTATTTCAATGACGGAGGATCAATGATGCGTGAAAACTCAGTAGCATGTGTGTTATGATACCGTAATTGATTCCTGAAAAAATGAGTTCAAAATGTATCAAAACAAGAAAGTTATGGCCATTTTACGATTTTTTTACTTTAAATTTCAATAAATATGAAGTTTTTGAAGGAAGGCTATTTCGGATTTGAATTTAGGACATGAAGATGGCATTTTGAAGGTCAGGTTATACGTCGCAGATGATGGAGCAACTCTTGGACTATCTATAGCAATTTGTTAGAAGTCTGTAGCATGCAGGATAATTGAGATATGAAAGAATGAAGAATGGTATGCAAATGGACTTGAAATGAACAAAATGGCGCCTGGATGGTCATGCATGAGTGATTTTGGAAAATGGAAGACGAGAGGCACAACTAGGGATGCTGGACAACATGTGTACCAAATTTGGATGAATTTGGATGAAGGACGGAGCCAGGGTAGAGCTAACAAAACCATGTGTTAAACAAATGGGATTTTGGTGGAAGAAGAAGAAGAAGAAGAAGACTAGAACTGCAATCGTTTCAGAACGATGTGCATGCATTGACGCCTCTGATTTAATAGAGGGCAAGAAACAGAAGGAGATAGAGAGAAAACTCTAGATGATATACATTCTCAAAATATTAGAGGGCGGTATTTCTTAAAGGAATGGTCACTGATGCGTAAAACACAGTTGGATTATGTGAAATGATACAATTGGCAAACCCTGAAAATATGAGACAAAAATAAATTCAAACAAGGAAGTTATGGCAATTCAACTATTTTAAGATTTTGCAATAGAGGGCGCTATTTCTAAAGTTATGGTCACTAATTATGGATAACATGTCTACCAAATTAGAATGAATTTGGATGAGGAACGGTGGCAGGGGAGGACTAACAAAAATTACATGTTAATCAAATTGGATTTTAGCACATTTTGCTGTCCATAGGAAGTTACATTCTCGAGTAAAAATTTTTAGACCATTTGGCACCCCATACGTTGTTGTTGAAAATGTGTGCATTGTGAGCAAGCAGTATACCATATGTTCAGATTGACTTATCTTGAAATTTTCTGTTGTAACCTATGTCGTATTTGGTATCACTGGAAAGAGTATTCCAATGCGGTGACATTGATACCACTTTTATTTGTGCGCAGGCAATAGACCGGAAGTAAATGCCATATAAAGAAAGACATTAAAAATGAAGGTTTTGCACAATAATTTTAAGCTGACGTCAGCAATTTGTTAGCTTCTGTTACAAAACATTAACGAATTGTTGAAGTATATATCAATATTCATATCTGCCAAGTTAGAAAGAATAAGCTTCAATAATAAGGAAATAAGAGCAAGTTGAAGTTGTGCTGGCATTAAAGTGCCTTTTGGGGTATTTTGCTGATTTTGGGGAGCATTTTTCAGATATTTCGTCAGTTGTAAGGTATATATTTTTTAAATGGCATGAAAGAACATATCTTGAAGACCCTAAATCCAAGAAAAGGGTACGGGTTTGGCCATGCATGACGCAATGAGGAGCATTCAAAGGTAAGTGTTTTTGAAACTTTAGAGGGCGCTATTTCAATGACGAAAAATCAGTGATGCGTGAAAACTGAGTAGTATGTATGATATGATACTGTAATCAACTCCTGAATATATGAGCTCGAAATGAATAAAAACAAGAAAATTATGGCCATTTTACGATTTTTTGACTTTACATTTTAATAAATATGAAGTTTTTGAAGGAAGGCTATTTTGGATTTGAATTTAAGGCATGAAGATGGCATTTTGAAGGTCAAGTTATGCGTCGCAGATGACGGAGCAACTCTTGGACTATCTATAGCAATTTGTTAGAAGTCTTTAGCATGCAGGATAACTGAGATATGAAAGAATGAAGAATGGTATGCAAATGGACTTGAAATTGACAAAATGGCGCCTGGATGGTCATGCATGAGTGATTTTGGAAATTGGAAGACGAGAGGCACAACTACAGATGCTGGACAACATGTCTACCAAATTTGGTTGAATTTGGATGAAGGACGGAGCCAGGGTAGAGCTAACAAAACCATGTGTTAAACAAATGGGATTTTGGTGGAAGAAGAAGAAGACTAGAACTGCAATCGTTTCAGAACGATGTGCATGCATTGACGCCTCTGATTTAATAGAGGGCAAGAAACAGAAGGAGATAGAGAGAAAACTCTAGATGATATACATTCTCAAAATATTAGAGGGCGGTATTTCTTAAAGGAATGGTCACTGATGCGTAAAACACAGTTGGATTATGTGAAATGATACAATTGGCAAACCCTGAAAATATGAGACAAAAATAAATTCAAACAAGGAAGTTATGGCAATTCAACTATTTTAAGATTTTGCAATAGAGGGCGCTATTTCTAAAGTTATGGTCACTAATTATGGATAACATGTCTACCAAATTAGAATGAATTTGGATGAGGAACGGTGGCAGGGGAGGACTAACAAAAATTACATGTTAATCAAATTGGATTTTAGCACATTTTGCTGTCCATAGGAAGTTACATTCTCGAGTAAAATTTTTTAGACCATTTGGCACCCCATACGTTGTTGTTGAAAATGTGTGCATTGTGAGCAAGCAGTATACCATATGTTCAGATTGACTTATCTTGAAATTTTCTGTTGTAACCTATGTCGTATTTGGTATCACTGGAAAGAGTATTCCAATGCGGTGACATTGATACCACTTTTATTTGTGGGGAGGCAATAGACCGGAAGTAAATGCCATATAAAGAAAGACATTAAAAATGAAGGTTTTGCACAATAATTTTAAGCTGACGTCAGCAATATGTTAGCTTCTGTTACAAAACATTAACGAATTGTTGAAGTATATATCAATACTCATATCTGCCAAGTTAGAAAGAATAAGCTTCAATAATAAGGAAATAAGAGCAAGTTGAAGTTGTGCTGGCATTAAAGTGCCTTTTTGGGTATTTTGCTGATTTTGGGGAGCATTTTTCAGATATTTCGTCAGTTGTAAGGTATATATTTTTTTAAATGGCATGAAAGGGCATATCTTGAAGACCCTAAATCCAAGAAAGGTACGGGTTTGGCCATGCATGACGCACTGAGGAGCATTCAAAGGTAAGTGTTTTTGAAACTTTAGAGGGCGCTATTTCAATGACGAAAAATCAGTGATGCGTGAAAACTGAGTAGTATGTATGATATGATACTGTAATCAACTCCTGAATAAATGAGCTCGAAATGAATAAAAACAAGAAAGTTATGGCCATTTTACGATTTTTTGACTTTACATTTTAATAAATATGAAGTTTTTGAAGGAAGGCTATTTTGGATTTGAATTTAAGGCATGAAGATGGCATTTTGAAGGTCAAGTTATGCGTCGCAGATGACGGAGCAACTCTTGGACTATCTATAGCAATTTGTTAGAAGTCTTTAGCATGCAGGATAACTGAGATATGAAAGAATGAAGAATGGTATGCAAATGGACTTGAAATTGACAAAATGGCGCCTGGATGGTCATGCATGAGTGATTTTGGAAATTGGAAGACGAGAGGCACAACTACAGATGCTGGACAACATGTCTACCAAATTTGGTTGAATTTGGATGAAGGACGGAGCCAGGGTAGAGCTAACAAAACCATGTGTTAAACAAATGGGATTTTGGTGGAAGAAGAAGAAGAAGAAGACTAGAACTGCAATCGTTTCAGAACGATGTGCATGCATTGACGCCTCTGATTTAATAGAGGGCAAGAAACAGGAGGAGATCAAGAGAAAACTCTAGATGATATACATTCTCAAAATATTAGAGGGCGCTATTTTTTAAAAGAATGGTCACTGATGCGTAATACACAGTTGGAGTACATGTACGTGAAACGATACAATTGGCAAACCCTGAAAACATGAGACCAAAATAAATTCAAACAAGGAAGTTATGGCAATTTAACTATTTCAAGACTTTGCAATAGAAGGCGCTATTTCTAAAGGTTATGGTCCCTAATTATGAACAGTATGTCTACCAAATCAGAATGAATTTGGATGAGAAACGGAGGCAGGAGAGGACTAACAAAAATTACATGTTAAATTGGATTTTGGCAGATTTTGCTTTTCATAGGAAATTACATTATCGAGTCAAACAAATTTCGTCCATTTTTAGACCATGTGGCCACTGAAGAAAGAGAGAGAGAGAGAAAGACGCAGAGAGAGTAATAGAAATAAGCATACAAATTCGCTGACAATTCATCAACGTAACCCGTGTTAAGTACATACCAGAATGATGTGCATGCATAAACTGAGTTTATCGCCTTACTGGACAAATGGCGTGCCATAGTAGTTCGTTTTTGTGCGAAACCGATGCAATAGACACTGTGTACAATTCTGTTGTTGATAATGTGTACATAGTGAGCAGTATACCATGTGTTCAGATTGACTTATCTTGAAATTTTCTGTTGTGACCTATGTCGTATTTGGTATCACTGGAAAGAGTATTCCAATGCGGTGACATTGATACCACTTTTATTTTTGAGCAGGCAATAGACCGGAAGTAAATGCCATATAAAGAAAGACATTAAAAATGAAGGTTTTGCACAATAATTTGAAGCTGACGTCAGATTTTTGTCAGTTTTTGTTACAAAAGGTTGACGAACGGTTGAAGTATATATCAATACTCATATCAGCCAAGTTAGAAAGAATAAGCTTCAATAATAAGGAAATAAGAGCAAGTTGAAGTTGTGCTGGCATTAAAGTGCATTTTGGGGTATTTTGCTGATTTTCGGGAGCATTTTTCAGATATTTCGTCAGTTGTAAGGTATATATTTTTTTAAATGGCATGAAAGATCATATCTTGAAGACCCTAAATTCAAAAAAGGGTACGGGTTTGGCCACGCATGACGCAATGAGGAGCATTCAAAGGTAAGCGTTTTTGAAACTTTAGAGGGCGCTATTTCGATGACAGAAGGTCAATGATGCGTGAAAACTCAGTAGCATGTATGTTATGATACCGTAATCAATTCTTGAAATAATGAGTTCAAAATGAATCAAAACAAGAAAGTTATGGCCATTTTACGAATTTATGACTTTACATTTCAATAAATATGACGTTTTTGAAGGAAGGCTATTTCGGATTTGAATTTAGGACATGAAGATTGCATTTTGAAGGTCAGGTTATGCATCGCAGATGATAGAGAAAGTCTTGGACTATCTATAGCAATTTGTTAGAAGTCTGTAGCATGCAGGATAATTGAGATATGAAAGAATGAAGAATGGTATGCAAATGGACTTGAAATTGACAAAATGGCGCCTGGATGGTCATGCATGAGTGATTTTGGAAAATGGAAGACGAGAGGCACAACTAGGGATGCTGGACAACATGTGTACCAAATTTGGATGAATTTGGATGAGGGACGGAGTCAGGGTAGAGCTAACAAAACCATGTATTAAACAAATGGGATTTTGGTGGAAGAAGAAGAAGAAGAAGAAGAAGAAGATTACGGAATAGGAATATGGAACAAGAACAATGCATTGTCGCCATTGGGCGTCAATGCAACTAGAACTGCAATCGTTTCAGAACGATGTGCATGCATTGACGCCTCTGATTTAATAGAGGGCAAGAAACAGGAGGAGATCAAGAGAAAACTCTAGATGATATACATTCTCAAAATATTAGAGGGCGCTATTTCTTAAAGGAATGATCACTGATGCGTAAAACACCGTTGGAGTATGTGAAATGATACAATTGGCAAACCCTGAAAACATGAGACCAAAATAAATTCAAACAAGGAAGTTATGGCAATTTAACTATTTCAAGACTTTGCAATAGAAGGCGCTATTTCTAAAGGTTATGGTCCCTAATTATGGACAGTATGTCTACCAAATCAGAATGAATTTGGATGAGAAACGGAGGCAGGAGAGGACTAACAAAAATTACATGTTAATCAAATTGGATTTTGGCAGATTTTGCTTTTCATAGGAAATTACATTCTCGAGTCAAACAAATTTCGTCCATTTTTAGACCATGTGGCCGCTGAAGAAATAGAGAGAGAGAAAGACGCAGAGAGAGTAATAGAAATAAGCATACAAATTCGCTGACAATTCATCAACGTAACCCAGTGTTAAGTACATATCAGAACGATGTGCATGCATAAACTGAGTTTATCGCCTTATTGGACAAATGGCGTGCCATAGTACGTTCAGTTCGTTTTTGCGCGAAACCGATGCAATAGACACTGTGTACAATTCTGTTGTTGATAATGTGTACATAGTGAGCAGTATACCATGTGTTCAGATTGACTTATCTTGAAATTTTCTGTTGTAACCTATGTCGTATTTGGTATCACTGGAAAGAGTATTCCAATGCGGTGACATTGATACCACTTTTATTTGTGCGCAGGCAATAGACCGGAAGTAAATGTCATATAAAGAAAGACATTAAAAATGAAGGTTTTGCACAATAATTTGAAGCTGACGTCAGATTTTTGTCAGTTTCTGTTACAAAAGGTTAACGAACGGTTGAAGTATATATCAATACTCATATCAGCCAAGTTAGAAAGAATAAGCTTCAATAATAAGGAAATAAGAGCAAGTTGAAGTTGTGCTGGCATGAAAGTGCATTTTGGGGTATTTTGCTGATTTTCAGGAGCATTTTTCAGATATTTCGTCAGTTGTAAGGTATATATTTTTTTAAATGGCATGAAAGGGCATATCTTGAAGACCCTAAATTCAAAAAAGGGTACGGGTTTGGCCACGCATGACGCAATGAGGAGCATTCAAAGGTAAGCGTTTTTGAAACTTTAGAGGGCGCTATTTCAATGACGGAGAATTAATGATGCGTGAAAACTCAGTAGCATGTATGTTATGATACCGTAATTGATTCCTGAAAAAATGAGCTCAAAATGAATCAAAACAAGAAAGTTATGGCCATTTTACGATTTTTTACTTTACATTTCAATAAATATGACGTTTTTGAAGGAAGGCTATTTCGGATTTGAATTTAGGACATGAAGATGGCATTTTGAAGGTCAAGTTATACGTCGCAGATGATAGAGAAACTCTTGGACTATCTATAGCAATTTGTTAGAAGTCTGTAGCATGCAGGATAATTGAGATATGAAAGAATGAAGAATGGTATGCAAATGGACTTGAAATGGACAAAATGGCGCCTGGATGGTCATGCATGAGTGATTTTGGAAAATGGAAGACGAGAGGCACAACTAGGGATGCTGGACAACATGTGTACCAAATTTGGATGAATTTGGATGAAGGACGGAGCCAGGGTAGAGCTAACAAAACCATGTGTTAAACAAATGGGATTTTGGTGGAAGAAGAAGAAGAAGATTACGGAATAGGAATATGGAACAAGAACAATGCATTGTCGCCATTGGGCGTCAATGCAAAGAAGAAGATTACGGAATAGGAATATGGAACAAGAACAATGCATTGTCGCCATTGGGCGTCAATGCAATTACGGAATAGGAATATGGAACAAGAACAATGCATTGTCGCCATTGGGCGTCAATGCAAAGAAGAAGAAGATTACGGAATAGGAATATGGAACAAGAACAATGCATTGTCGCCATTGGGCGTCAATGCAATTACGGAATAGGAATATGGAACAAGAACAATGCATTGTCGCCATTGGGCGTCAATGCAAAGAAGATTACGGAATAGGAATATGGAACAAGAACAATGCATTGTCGCCATTGGGCGTCAATGCAAAGAAGATTACGGAATAGGAATATGGAACAAGAACAATGCATTTTCGCCATTGGGCGTCAATGCAATAATATAGGGTATTTATATTGCGCACGTATCCACCTTGTTAGGTGCTCAAGGCGCTGCCGCGGCTGATATATTACCCGGCCAAGGTATGCGTTCATAGCGCACAGAGCTTCTTGAGTGCAGCACATTGTGGGTCAGTTTCTTGCTGAAGGAAATTACGCCATGGCTGGGATTTGAACCCACCACCCTCTCTTTCAAAGTCCGGAGACTAATCCACACCGCTCCACACTCCACACTCCAACCAATTGACAGGTATTATTTGGTAAGGAATTAAACAAATGAATAGCCTACCTACAGAGACCACTGATCTAGAGATCAGTGACAGAGACCGCCGTCCCTCACACAATTGGAGTGCCTGCATGTTGATAACTGCTTTCAAGGTTCCCTCTTCTGGGTTCCGTAACATAAAAATTAGCGATCAATCGCTAAATGAACTGACCAATCAAGATCAATGTGACATGCGCATTTAGAGCAAAATACTGACCAGGAACCAATGCTTCGTGCTCATATTACTTGATTCGTGAGATACACAACTATTTGTTTATTTTAAATCATGTTTAAAGTTTCCAGTTGCTGGTCAGAAAATTTGATTTGTCAGATACCTATTATTTTCGTGTATTCCATAACGTTCTCAAAATATCCCAATTCAAATCAGATTGTCAAAACGTATCAGCTCGCGCCGCACGCTCGTATTTTGAAAGGTGAATTATATATATCTCATATAGGCCTACTCAAAATCCCCATTCCAGTTTATCAAAAATTTCGGCTCGCGATTTACGCTTGTAATGATTGTTAAAAATATATTAACTCATGCATCATATTCATAATTACAGAATTGCTTTAAATAGCCAGTTGTCAGGTCATACTATTAACATATTTCTCGCTCTCATTAAGCTTATTAGATTAATAAATAAGATATTAATTTAATAATCCAATTGTCCCTTTCTTCAGGATGGAATATCGAGAAGTTTCAAGTTTCGACAAGAGAAAAAGGAAGATAGTCATCATTTTCATAAGATGACATAATGTTCTTAGAATGTCTCGGTCCTTTGTCAAAAGTAATAATAATGAAACATATCAGCTCTTTTTTTAACTGTGATCCATATCCACCTCCCAATTTTCCTACAAAGTGCTTGAAATACAGAGCTTAAATTGACCCCTTTTCAGATCGGATTATCAAATATTTTAAGCTAGAGCGTGTCACTCGCTTTATTTATTTTCATGATAAAAGAGGATTTAGAATGCCCAGACTCTAGGTCGAAATCTGCAACACGCACGCGCATGTTTATGCAGATATACGCAGCTTTTTTCTATCTGAATCATTATCCAGTTTCAGATCACAATACCAAAAAAAGTCCGCTCGTAGGAAGATTTCCAATTACTCACCCTTTTCATGATTTACAAAACGTGAATAGAGTTAATCTCGAATTTTTCCGCTCGCGCTCGCATATATCGTGTAGTTATATACTTATCCTTTTCACAATTACAAAAAGTGCTTAGAATCTCCATTCTTCAGGTAGAAACGTCAAAATTTCCAGCTCGCGCTTCGCGTTCGCATCTTTTGATTGTTGATATATATAATGTCTTCATGGCTAACTGCAAACAGCCGTTAACAGATCCTTTTTTGATCAGATCATAACATAAGAAAAATTTCTGCTCGCGCTTCGCGCTCGCAATAATCATCTAGTTGAATAAACAACTTCTGAAGGTTTCCGGGACAAAGAAGAATAGTGTAGTAGGTTTCACGATACACAATGTATCTTTCTTGGGCAAGTGTTGGTCCTGAAAAGGACCACCCAATCTCGACGTTTCGACAAGTGTGTTCTTGTCCTCAGGAGACAAGTTGAAATGATTGTTGAAATATGTAACGTCTTCTTGGCTAACTGCAAACAGCCGTCCTGAGGACGAAAAGAACTCACTTGTCGAAACGTCGAGATTGGATGGTCCTTTTCAGGACCAACACCGAGGTCTTGCCCATGAAAGATACATGGTGTACCGTGAAACCCACTACACTATTGAAAAACAACTCGTTTAGGATCACAAACATTGCCCAGAATATTTAATTTTTAGGAAAAAACATACGAACGAACAAAAAATAGCTCGCACTTCACACTCGCACTTTTTAAATATGGCTGATGAGATTATTATATATTTGTTGATTTATAAGAATAAAGCTTAGAAGTGACTATTGGGACTACCAAAAACCAAAATCAACTTCGAGCGGCCGATCGGGGAAAATGTGGCTGAAAAAATACCCCCCCCCCCCCTATTGGTGAAGACTGGATCCGCCCCTGTAAACGTTCATGACATTTAAACTAAGGTTTTGATCATACAATTCAAGTTAAATTAACACAACGAACCCTCCTACATATTCTGCATATATTTAGCTCATTAATTGCATCAATTAGTAAGTATAATTACCGCTTAAATCATGGCGACCTATTTTTATAATTGCGTCATCTAGTCTGCATCTCTTTTCGTAGTTGGAACATTCTGATTCACGTAGCCATTCAGAGATAATCTCCGATGAGTTGAAGAGATGATTATCATTTTGTACAATGATATCATCTATTTGACAGCTGCTAAGTTTTGAGCCCAAGTCCAATCGCCTGCAGTGTCTACCGGTCAGTTTATGGACGAAGGCTTTCAATTGGTCATGGTTTAGTGGTGCCTGAAGTTCCATTGGTACTGGAAATTGAAAATTAAAAAAAGAACATGATTTTACATAGTCATATGAATTCATACATGAAATACTAATCCGTGATTCATGATTCGTGCAGCAATCAGAATTTTCACTTAACCGGTGCCAAACTGAAAACTTGCTGCACGACTCGGAAAACAAGTTTTCACCAATATATGCATACGTCGGCTATTCTTATGGTAGGCCTATTATTTACTAGGAAAATTGCATTGAAATCAACATTTTGTTTTGAAATCCTTAAAAACATGCTGTGATATTAATCTAAAATATGTGTTTCGTATAAAAAAATATCGTAGATCTAATCTTAACTAATATTCCAGGATATCAGCCAAATAACTAAAGCGTTGATGTTTGAAAATTAAAAGAAAGGAATAGTACTTCTGGATACCCACTTGAGCTGATTTTTTTTATCAGATCAATGATTGTTATTGGTGAAATATACCTTAATAGTCCAGGATAGAAGAGGCATAACCTTGTTTTTTTATATATACAATATTTTTCTATGGTTTCTTGTCAATTCGAGGGTGCTGATTACGAATCTGGATGATGCCACTCGTGTAACCTTGAGCATTTTCCGCAAATTGGCAAATTCCAATATGGCCGCCAAAATATGCAAATTACCCATGAAAATCCTAAAATTGTCCACACATTGGCTATGAAATGCATGAAATTGTGTGGCAGGAGTGAAATACTCTCTAAAAAAATAATTTTTGACAAAATATTTATTTTCCTGATATTCAAAATGGCCGCCATAGGCCCTTGCATACTCTATTATGTACAATATGAATAGGGAAAACTAATTTTCACAAAAATATTCACTAAACTGCAAAAAATCGCGATGTATGAACGAAGTAATATATGCAAATCATCATTACTAGCGAGATATATCATTTATTATGTCATATATGGGAACATTTCTGTATTTTGATATCTAAAATGGCCGCCACTGGCCCAAACAGTATTGCGTACAATGGCAATGGGGCCAAAAAATTCACAAGAGTGATCAATAAAATGCATATTATTAAGATTAAACGAGTGGAATACTGACTAAAAACATAATTGTTAACGAAATATATTATTAATATGCCATGTATGTGATGAATGCTGTATTTTGATATTCAAAATGGCTGCCAAAGGCCCTAAAAGTATATTTGCACAATTAGAAAGAGGAGCAAAGAAATCACAAGAGTGAGCACTAAAATGCATATATATGTGATAAATCAATGGGATACTGTCTAAAAACATATTTTCTAACGAAATATATCATTCAGGTTTCAAGTTTGTATTAAATACTGTATTTTGACTTTCAAAATGGCCGCCATAGACATTAACAGTATTATGCACAATGCAAAGTGGGAAACCAATATTCACAGGAGTGAGCACCATAAATGCACGTAATAGTGATCTATGAGTAAAATATTGTCTGAAAGCATAATTTATATTAAGATATATCATTTATTCTGCCAGTTAGGTGATAAATACTGTTATTGGAAAGTCAAAATGGCCGCTACACGCCCTTACGGTATTATGCACAATGTGAATGGGAACAAATTATTTCAACAGAATTTGGCTTTGCTTGGCCAAATGGTGATGTATGAGTGAAATATTGTCTGAAAACATGATTTATAACAAAATATATCATATCTTATGTAATTTAGGTGATAAATACTGTATTTCAACATTCAAAATGGCTGCCATATGCCCTTTTTGTGAACATTATTTGTCTCCACTCAAATTGTATATTATACGATAAGGGCCTATGGTGGCCATTTTCAATTTAAAAATGCAGCGTTTATCACCTTAAATACACAACATTATGATATATCTCGTTAGAAACCATGGCTTTAGACAATATTTCACCCTTACAGCACAATTCACAATGCAATATTTAGAGTCAAGGAAAGCCAAATTCTGTCAAAATTATATGTCCCATGTTACAATGTACACAATACTTTTAAGACCTATGGCAGCCATTTTGGATTTCAAAGTACAGCATTTATTACCTCCACGACCAATATGTGATGTATTTAGTTAGAAATCATGTTTAAGACAATATTTTTACTCGTATATCACAGCTATATGCATTTTATGATTCTCACTCTTGTGAAAATTAGTTTCTCCATTCGCATTGTACATGATAAATATAGGGCCTATGGCGGCCATTTTGAATGTCAAAATACAGCATTTATCAGATAAATGGCATATTAACAATGATGTTTTTAGTCAGTATTCCACTCGTTTATCTTAATAATATGCATTTTAGTGCTCACTCTTGTCATTTTTGTGGCCCCGGCCATTGCCATTATACATAATTCTCTTTGGGCCATTGGTGGCTATTTTAGATATCAAAATACATCAATATCCCCATATATGACATAATAAATGATATATCTCGTTAGTAATGATGATTTGCATATATAACTTCGTTCATACATCGCGATTTTTTGCGGTTTAGTGCTCATTTTTGTGAAAATTAGTTTTCCCTATTCATATTGTATATAATAGAGTATACAATGGACTATGGCGGCCATTTTGAATATCAGGAAAATAAATATTTTGTCAATTTTTTTTTTCAGAGAGTATTTTACTCCTGCCACACGATTTCATGCATTTCATAGCCAATGTGCAGACAATTTTAGGATTTTCATGAGTAATTTGCATATTTTGGCGGCCATATTGGATTTTGCCAATTTGCGGAAAATGCTCAAGGTTACACGAGTGGCATCATCCAGATTCGTAATCAGCACCCTCGAATTGACAAGAAACCATCAAAAAATATTGTATATATAAAAAACAAGGTTTGGTCAAATTTCTATGGGGCCTATCCTGGACTATAACCCTAAAAGAAGTGGGCTATTTGAGATGTATCGAGGACGGGGGGGGAGGGGGATAATGCTCCCCTTCTGATATTCTCTGCCGCCGTTCGCGCGATGGCGCCAAAATTTGGCATGCAAATTCTTTTCCACATAAAATACAAGCCAGTACAAAAAAAATCTGAAAATGATATTTTTTTTTGTTATAAATGAAATATGCAATTTAAATGTGAAAAACATTATTTGCATATTCAACTTCCAATTTCACTTCAAATTTTCTTCTATTTTTTTTCCAGATGTCGTCTGTTTTATATAATTTATAGGTTTCCACGAAGAAAAATTGCGAAAGTGATATTTTTCTTATGTATTTTTTGGTTTGTTTTTTAATTTTCTTATGTATTTCTTGGTTCTTTAAGCTTTTGTTTTTCATTGTTTCAGACCATTTAACAACTCAATCAAATCGCAAATTAATTAAGCAGACCAATTAAAATAAAAATAATCACCCTTTTATGAACATCATCTCCCATAGACTTTGTACGCGAAGTATAAAAATGAGCTGCATTTTTAGGCATGACATTGTCTCGTAAAAAGTCACGTGGCGTTATGCTATACCCTCATGTCGCGAATTTGGTCTCAAAAGTTGCGCGAGACTTTAAAAAAATTCATACAATTTTGCGACCTTATCTTTTTTCGTTCGGAAATATTACGCGAAGCAGTGAGGGGGGGGGCATCATGGCCCTCAGTCCTTTTAGGGTTAAAGAATCGACTTGAAACCCGGGTTCCCACTTTTAGTAAAGAGTGTAAAGATAATACCTTGCAAATTCTTTGAATTTTATAGTTTGCTAGCTAATGGAAACTAGATTAAAGAAAATGAAGTTCACACTTAATTTTCATATCAAAGATTGGATTGCCTATCTTTACCTGAGAGTAAAAGTGCGTCATCTGGTGTGCATCCAGCTTCCTCCATTGCCAAACTCAACAGAACATGATGATTTATAGGAAATTTACAGCTGCTCCATTTTATCAACTCTCCTAATGCTAAGCGAACATCCTGACCAGTCTTCCCAGTGACTTTGATAGGTATTCTCTTCTCTGATTGGTCTGAAGTCAGCACCTGGATGAAGCGGTCAAACTTCATTGGATCTTTCACATGCCATAAGATGTGCTCAAGACTTTGTGGAGAAACCTCCGATGTATCCCTCCTAATGTCTGAATGAAACAAGAGTAGTAAACACGAGCAGACAATTTATAAAATAAATCAAATCAAAGCTTTACTATGTATAATAATGTAAAACTTTTTACTTTTTTCATACAGCATTATTCTATACGTTGCACTGTGTGTTTATATTGTCATATCCATTGATTCTTGACCAGTTTTGCTAAATCAGTTTCAGTGACTGACAACACGTTACATACAGTCAATCAATAGGCAATGACTCTAGTATTCCATTTCTAAATCACGCTAATCACCAGGCATGAAAAAGACAATTTTCTTCGCGACAAAATGAGGCGTTTTCGCAATCGCGACAGGGACGTATTATACAACATAGAAAATCTATTGTAATAAGCCCTTCATGACAAAGAAGTTTGTCCTTAAGTATATTTGTCATAAATCGGTGAATCGAGAGAGCAGTGTCTTCCTGGACTCTGGAAAAACGACGTATTTGCATTTTTTCGTCAGCTCAGAATCTTACGACAATCTGCAGTCCTGGTTCAATAATTTTCGACAAAGACCTCTCAGTTGTTCATTGTGATATGACGGGCTTTTTCAATAGATTTATTATGTTGTAGAATCCGTCTCCCTCGTGATTGCAGAAACTCGGTATAATGATTTTTAGAACATTATTTTCCAAATTAACTAGACAAACAGAATGGTGATTAAAAAAATTGTTATGTATGACAACCTCCATCGAACAAACAATTTACACTAGAGTAATCAGTTGTAATTACCACAAATGACTTTCCATCCTCTTTTAGCACCTGCACGTTCTAAAGCCTCCTTTAACGTATAATGGTTTTGAAAGATCCTTTCTCGGTTTGGTTTCCCATTTTCCATTTACACAGTGCTTCATAAGCTTCTCTTCTGGTAAAACCCTCTTTGATATCACTGATATTCAATGCGTGAAATGCAGAAAGCAACTTTTTGGTGGAATTAATATCGTGCAAGGTCGAGACCAGTATCCACAGTTCATAGAACGAAAGTTTTCCTGAAAAAAAAAACAATCTACAGTATTCCTTATGCAAAACATCGTGTTAGGGTGGGTGTGTTTGTGCGCGCGCGAGAACGTGTGGCTGTTTCAACTGGGTCATGCTGGTCAAATATTTATATCTTTTAACAAAATTTAATATTAAGATGATAAAGCTTTCCTAAATGGAGTTGTACGGTCACAGTGTTATAAAGAGTAATTAAAGAAGAAATAGAAATGACCCTTTGGTTTGAAGCATGACCGTCTGCAGGGATTGGCGTATTCATAGTACGGCCGTGATAGAAAAGGGAGACGCCAGGTTGATTTGAAAAGGGGTTGCAATACAAAACGTGACGTCATTTCATTTATTAGCAAATATAGATATTATAGAGTAAAACATGCATAACCTCTTTCTTACATACTATTTTCTTGTCCCTTTCCTTGTGTTTTTTATTTTCCCTCTTTCTTTGTTCATTACCTGAAAAACCATGGGGGTCGCCTCCTTCTCTCTGTCGTCCCTGTAATTATCTAATTATTATACTATTTAACTCATAATAGACAAAATTGGCAGAACCCATCTTCGAATTTTAGGCGAAATATTTCATCTGGTATATTCCGGGTTACCGTCCGAAAGTATACGTTTTTTCTCATTATTCTAACTCGTGACCAAGCTACTTATTATCTGACTTTCCATTTTTGACAAAAGCATTATTATTACCTTCTATTTTCAATTGGGGGATCATTTGCATGGCTTCTTGATCCTGGACGTCTGTGGAAAAAAGTAGGCAAGGACAAGTAGTTGTTTAAAATTCGGTAAAGGCTGTCTTTTAAGCAATTATAGTGAAATAACTTATGAATCACTGACAATGATATAAAATAATATCACACGTTATCATATCTTGTATGAACAATGCCAAAGGAAATGTAAATATAAATCATACTGGACTTACTGGACTTAGCATACACGTACTTACTTTCATCTCTTCTGCCCTTCCTCCGTTGAAAAACATACAGTAATATAATTCCAGCTATGACACATGCTATCGCAGGTACTGTCATCGAGTGTAAAATAAAAAGAAGAAATACCGTCAAACTACGTGTAGTATTATTTCAAGGATTTGAAAACATGGGTCACGTATCAATATTAACATCATCATCTACTCGGATTTTTTTTCTCATGAGAAAATGTGTAACTATCGAAAGACAGCCCATGTTTTTATAAATGTTGGGGAAAGATAATCCCTTTTCGATCTAGAGTGATGCTATGTACATGTATACTGCAATAAATTTGTAAATGATAAAGAGATATTTACGAAGCCTACCGATCGCTACGAGAATGATTCCTTCTGTTTGTGACCCTGGTGTTTCAGGGTTGGACAGAATGATATCATTCAGATCCACTATAGCTGTTGCAGTTCTTTGATCTTGAGATCCAGGAATATTAAAGGCTACACATGTATAAGGTGTACTACTGGGTTTGGCTTCAGTTGAGATCGATTTGCTCTTTGTTCCATCTGAATTTGTCCATTCCTTTGTATCTTTAGTCCCATACTTCTGAGATCCATGTAGGAAGAAGAGATCCACGTTCGGAAAGTAATTCATAACTGTACATGTGATGTTCAAGGCATCGGTTGCCTGAAGCGCACATTCGCCTCCTTCATATGTCTTGCACTCATTAATAACAGGATATGGTTCTGTCGGGAGGGCTGTAACAGTACAAAAAAATAATTGATAGAATAATATGTAAACCCGTATACAATAATAGTTAATTTAGACAGGTTGGTACAGATAAAGAATAAAGTACAGACAGAGTTTAAAGTAGAGGGAAGGGATTATTAAAAATATAAAATGCTTTAACTTAGATTCATACTCCCTGTCTATTTTTTATGAGTTAAAATAAAAACAAATATATTTCTACTTACCGTATACTTTTATGTCAGTAAAATTGTGTATAAGTATTCCTTTGTAACTTGCAACCCTGCAGATGTATCGCCCCTGGTCTGCTATGGTGATATTCTTTATAATAAAAGAATAATTAGCACCCAAGCCGCAGGTGTTGTCCTGAACGCATGATCCTTCTAAAGGCTCATCACCAAACCACGAGATCAGATTTTGACTTATTGTCGGGTCATGTCCTCCTTTCCAGTAGACAGCTAATGGTGTGCCAAAAAACTCGCATTTCAAAACTACTTTGTCCCCTAGTCGGGCAGTTTTGTGTAAATCAGTATACACCACATCATCGGGCACGTCTCCATTGATACCTATATGGAGTGAACGTTTATCATTTGTACACTAAATTTAGTATGGAATTATAAAAGGAAACTTCACCTCGAAATGAAGTTTGATAGTATATTTGCTTTCAGTTCCAAGAATTGACAATATTGCAAAAAGTTTTTCTATGAACGTGACAGCACCCATTAACTACTATAACGTGAAAGAATGAATTGTATTTTTTGTTTTCAAGGAAATAAGCAAAAATAGAAAAATATAAGGAAAATATATAAGTTCTACTGCGTTGTTAAATATAACATGTAAATAGCTTCTTGGGGGCGGATTGCTAGTTAATTCTTATTAGGGGTTTGATTTGACAAGCAAAACAGAAAAAGTTCACTACCAAATGATGGTCATTTTGGTACCGAGAATTTGTTTACAAGCAAAAAAGGAGGTTCATTATAATGAAGGTGATTAAAGATTGGCGCCAAAATGTAGCAGCCCAAGGGGAATCCCCCCCCCCTTTACACCCACCACTGCTTCAGATTTACCACTACGCTAAGGGCCTAAGATGCTAATTATTATACTTCATAAGATTATGTATCCTTGTGCGAAAACATTGAAGCTAGACAACTACTATCACACTGATATTCAAATAGTTTTTTCTATTTTTTATTTCCATCTTCGTGTGGGAGTACTTATCGCGAAACCTACTAGCTCTGAATGAATACAAATTTGAAATAAAGCTATACTTCACCTGAAATTAAACAACACACTATAAGAGATCCCAAAATTGCTAGTACGGACAATTGCTTGTATGTAGAAACAAACGCCATTTTGATTGGCCCTGTGATTTCCATTTGTACTAAGCTGAATAGACAAACACATGTGACTTCAGTAAACTTGGCAATTATCATAAAATTCGTCAACGCAAATATTTGCAAATCATATTTGATACAGGCAGACTACGTGCGAATTGAAAGAACAAAGTCTAAGCTGAATCATATAAAATTATCGATAAAAAAATCCCATAATCTAAAACATTGCGAGATATAACTAAATGCTCGGTTGAATAAATCTACCTTATGCATAAAAATTGCCCTCAAAATGCCCCTCATCGTTATAACCCCCTCAAAAAAGTTAGGAAATCTGAGTTTTCGCCATTAATTTATTAATTTCTCCCAACCCTCAAAAACATATTTGGCATAATTCAAAAGATCATTTAATTCTTTTTATAATGACACCATGCTTCTTATGATCATGTCATCACGAAAAGAGCAGGATTCAAAAGTATTGGATGAGGTCTAAATTGAAAAGCAGCAAAACGAGCAGAAATAGTTATGAAGGGTCAATACAGAATATGATTCTTTTGTCTGCGTCAATAGAGATGAAAATCCATTTAAATCAAACCCCTGCTTCTTCATTTTTTATGTTTTGTTTTGGTTTATGTAGTGATAGTTCTGTAAGATAACATGGTTTGAAATACCCATGCGTGATTGTTTGTTTGTCTGATATGCGTTTGCTTGTGCAGAGGTGTGTTTGATAGCATGTTATACCCCCATTACACCAACGCTACGTCCATGCAGTTCTCGCTACGTCAAAGAAAAATGGCCATGACGCAGTGGGAACTGCTGCAGCGTACTGAGAGCGTAAAGAGAACTGTTATTGACGTGGCAAAGTCTGCATGATCTCCGAAAACAAATTTTCCGCTACGTGGACTTTGAACATGTCCAAAGTCCGCGTAGCGGAAGCGCCGTCTGAACCGAGCGTAGTAATGACGCACTACCAACAGCTTCATAGACGTAGCGGACACCGAAAGAACGTGGCAACAACTCTGTTCATGTCTACTGTACTACCACTACGCGGCAACCACGTAAACTCGGTTGGCATGGTTGGCTCTACGTCCAAATAGACGAAGGTACAGAAAGTCGCGCAATCTGCTGGATGTAGTCGAACGCAGCGGGAACCGTTCCGACGCAGCATGGACCGGCTCTGCGCGCAGAATGAACTTAGTGGGCACACCACACACGCAGCATAAACGTCACATTAACGTGATGCGGACGTAGCACGCACAAAGTTGGCGCCACGTCCCAGGGTTTCTTCTGAACTTCAAGAACGTAGCGGGAACTTCGTCTGGTGTAAAGGGGGTATAAATGTTGATGCTAAGGTGCATGAAAACAAAAGAAACCGCTAAGAAACTCACTCATCACCACGGAAAAAAGAACAGTGACTTTCAATATTGTGTCATTTCGCAACTTTTGAATTTGACCTTGCCCCACATTTCAAGGCACTGCACCTCCACGTGAACCATAATCATATCATGTAGGGTATCATTTTAAAGAGAATTAAATGATCTATTTACTAATGAGACATTGATATTTACTAAAACCGAGGAGGGATCGATCAAAGTCAGATTTCCAAACTTTTTTGAGTTTAGCTTTACCCCACTGAGCCTAATGATAGTCTAATCGTGTTCCATGGTCTAAGTATAAAAAGATATACAATGTACCAGGCAAGCCAGCGCAAGGCCTTGCCCCCCCCCCCTTCAAAAAAGTAGCATGGATGCACATTACAAATACATTGCAGATAACACTACAACTTAATTCAGTTGACATTCTTAACAGAACCTTGATGTACTAGAAAAAGCACACGTTTGATATCTACAATTTGAATAGCGAAACATCATCCTACTTAGAGTATAAGTATTCACCATTAATGTTGTCACCCGTCAAAAAAAGTAAAAAATGAGTGGTGACCTAGATTTCACGGGGGGGGGGGTCACCACCATTAAAGTACAGCATCCGCGAGAGAAAAAAAAGATGCTGAAAGGGGGGGGGGCGTATTTCGCATACATTCGTAATTCCGAAGCTTCGTTATTCGAAGATTCGGATATTCCGAAGGTTCGTTATTCCGAAGGTTCGTAAGTCCGAAAACGAAATGAGGATCGTAATTCCGAAGGTCCGTTAGTCCGAAAACGTAATGATTAACGAACCTTATTTCGTTTTCGGACTAACGAACCTTCGGAAGAACGAACCTTATTTCGTTTTCGTATTAACGAACCTTCGGAGCAACGACGCTTATTTAGTTTCCGGACTAACGAACCTTCGGAACATCGAACCTTATTTCGTTTTCGGATTATTGAACATTCGGAATAACACCACAAATGTTCGGATTAACGAACCCTTTTACGTTTTCGGATTAACGAACTTCGAGGTATAGGCAATTTACGTGTTTCGGAATTACGAAGTGTAACCGGCGTATTCGCGGGTACGCGAGGAACGTGAATAAAGTGTCAAAGCTAGGACACGAAACCATTATAAAAACAACCCAAATCATAATAGCTAATAGCGTGCTCATTTTTTTTTTAATCTGGGACATATGTACTGGGCATGTGCAGTATTTTTTACCATCACCATTAGACAGTGTGCAGCATCTGCGAGAGAGAAAGAAAAAAAAACGCCGAAAGGTGCTTTTTCATGCGGGTATATAGGCGCGGAAAGCGAATAGAGTGTCAAAAACGCCAACAATTAGAAAAAGTCCCCTAAGTCATGACGTCCTTAATCTCACAGGGTATGAAAAATACAATCTGATATTATACACATATTTGGTATATCTGCACAAAATCCGTGTTTAAAGTGTTCGAGCGGTTTATTTCCGATTGGTCTTATGCAAATTTGTCCAATTACCAACTCGACTAGTATCTTTTGGTCTACCATCAGTTTGTCAATTATCCATATGGTCTAATTGCCATTTCATTCACTCACCATTTCGTCTCATGACCAGTTGGTCCAATAGCCATTCAGTCCATATACCGTTTGATCATTGTACTAAGGGGCAAAATTGATTAAAAGAAAGTGGGTATTACTAGTGGACCAACTGATTACGATACGAAATGGTCATAGGCGAACTGGTGATTAAACGAAGTGATTATTTGACCCATGCAATGGTTGTTAGACGAAATGTTGATGGACGGAATGACATTAAACTAAATGAAGGTAGACCATGTTATGAGTGGACGAGTTGGGAATAGACGAATCGGCAGTTTAACCATATCTTAACTGGGCTATTTCAGACCAACATAGACGGGGGAGGGTCAATTTGACCCCCCCCCACACACACACACACACAGATCACGGCCGTTGATCGCGCGATCATCGAAAAAAAATTATCGAGCGTAGAGCCAGATGTAAACTATAAAACTGTAAAGTAAAATTTTCAAAAAAATAAATGTTTATTTTTTCTATTAATTGATAATGCAAATAAGCGTATGAAATTTTCCCTAATTTTGTTTTTGGTGTATGTTTTTGCGTTTAACTCAATTAATGAAGCTAGCAGAATGCTATTTTTGGTGCACATATAGATTTTTACAATCCTTACAAAAATCTACAAAAAATTGTTCCTCCTATCCTTATTTGCTTGGAAAGCCATTTATTTTCCAACCGAACATTCACGAGATCTTGAAAATCGTTCGATTGTAAAAAAATAAATATTTCATTAAAATTTTTCATCTGAGTTATATTCAGATTTGGCAATATAGAATCACTTATTCGAATCGAAATAGGGTTAATGGCAATTTCACATTTACAAAGAAGAATCATGCAAGGTTTGGTTCATATAGGTCTAATGAGGGAAACTTTGAATATTTCATAATTAAAAAAGAAATAGTTGATGATGTTATAGGTTCCATCGTTTGCATAACGAACGTCATGATCCTGGGGAGTGTTTCATGAAAGGACTTATCGGACGTTTTATCCGACAAGTCCTGTTTTATCCGAAAGTTACCATAGTAACAATGCTTCTCAGTCAATCAATATCAAGGAAAGTTGTCAAATCTGACAACTTGTCGGACAGGAATGTTGATGAAACGCTCCCCTGACCTTTGGAATCCTCTCCCAGACTCAACTAAATCCTCTTCCTCCCTACACTCATTCAAAGCTAAAGTTAAGGTCATGTTACTATATCAGAATATCCAAGTTAATTCTGTGTCACAATCGTTTCCTATTCCTTTTCCACCATCATCATTATTATGTCCGATATACCGCGATCACCACCACCACCACCCTCATCATCATCACCTTTGTATATTTCATATATATATATATATATATATATCTTAAATTTGGCTTCAGTAAGGTAACAAAATAATGCTGATGATGATGCTTTGATTGCCAATCATATTTTTGCTTAGTAATGACAATGCATCTTCTGCTGATTTTATGTTAAATGATTCATGCCTGATTTAATGTCAAAATATATTTGTTACATTTATGTTATATCATATTGTTATGTAGAAGAAAAATAATAAATCAAATCAAAATCAAATCATTATATAGATATATAACTATCTTGTGAAATCTAGCGAAAAACCTGTATGTCGTGTCTTTTTTTTGTATCCCATTTCGATTGAATTTCCAGCGTTGACCTTGTTTCGGTTTTGTCTTTTTATTCAAATTAGTACTTCATGTGGGTTGTGGGAGCGTGCTCTTCTTCTTCACGATCCATCATATCATCTTGTGATGACTGAGAGTATATATTTTTAAAAATTATTCCCTTTATATCCTCTCCGCTATAATGCATTTTTACTCTCTCTCTCGCACAGCAATCTTTATTTTATCCACTTTTACTTGCCAAATTAATTTCTATTAATGAAAAAAAGATGGCCCATGTAAAAATATTAGCTACCTACCCATATTAGTGTTGCCAAACAGTTCGTACCGATTATGCATTCGTACTCATTATACGACAAATTAACTGATTTTTCTCTCTCTTTAAGAAGGATACTTTATTTTTATGGATCTATCGGAGGCGCCCAGTATCATCATATATGTGAAATAAGATATGTGGGACTGTCTCGGGTTCTTCTTATTTCACTCCCAATGATCTCGTATTATAGTAAAAAAAAAAGTAATGTGGAGTACCACAAAGATCCATTTTCGGCCACATGTTATGCTTTATTCATACGAATGATATAGTAAATTCAACATCATAATTAATATACACTTTTGTTCGCAGATAACAATTTTTTTAAAACATAAACAACTAAATACCATAACTACAACACTAAACTGAGTTTGTCAAGAGGACATCGAAGATTATGAAGATAGTTTGTCTCACTTCCGGGTAAATAATTATATTGATATATCGGGGGAAACCGACAAAATAAAATGTGAATGGAATACATGAATGCAAAAACTTGGATTAAAAAATCTTTGTTCGTTAAGAAATATATAACAATTTGCAATATTATATCAATAATTTAGTTAACAATACACATACGGCAGCCAATTTGTGTTTACAAAAGGTTCATACATAAAAAAGAAAACACAGATGCACACTAATACAGATTTACATTAATATATGACGTATTTGTCATGAAAGATGGTAAGAATGAGGGCGATATATTAAAATCCTTCACCCGGAATCGAATCAAGAGCCCTCGATCACCAAATCGGACATAAAGGAAGCACTTCACACTTACGACTAAGAAATAGGCTGCAACTGTGCAAAAAAATTGCAAATTTTCGGGAAAAGATGCAGACCGAGTAATATATATTTGCAACTTTAAATATAATTGCATAGCACTGTCACAATTTATGACTGATCTTGTATGGATTTTTTTACCAACTTTGGTGATTAATCGATAGAAACGCAGGCAAAAACTTCTAGAAATCAAGAAAACAAATATGGACAATAATTCTTGAAGCCCGTCTAAAGATTTTTAATGAATAATATCTAACATTTCAATCGAACAAACTCGTAGTGGTATTTGGTCACTGAGATTGTTTTTCAACCATTGTTCTTTTTATCTCAAATTTCTATAATTAGGCATGTAACACCATCTCAGTAATGAATTTATTAATGACCGGTTTTGATAACTTATTTTGCAACATTGATAACTTACTTTACAAAATGTAGTGATATGGTATGAAGCTACATACGAACAAACCCAAAACTAAGATATCTTATTTTGATTAAGCTCCCAATTAAAGTTCGAGATATACTTTCAAATTCATCAAATAAACATAATATTTATTTCATATCATTTACACCCTGAATGTTTAATAGTATGCACATTCATATAATCTGGTACTGGTGATCCGTGCAAAAATATGCTTACCTGATTTACTATTGTCAAGCATTTCGAAGACATTGGAAGGATAACTCTACAGTACGTATCAAAATATGAAATATTGACACTTGATTTTTTCCCCAACATTAAACATTTCACTGCTTCTGCAAGCTTTACAAAAGTCGGTAGTGCTTACACAACGTAATATGTCAATAATCATACTTTATCTCATGAAAGAGATCGAATCCCTAGAATATATCAGGAAAAATAATCAGAAAAAATATATTTTTTTATCCATGTTGTATTTTTCTTGCAGTTGCCCGTAATATTTAAGATTGTAAACTTGTTGTTATACGCACTACATAAACGATCATATCTTATTAATACTAATAAGGCCCTATCTCACCAACGGAGACGTCGCCGCGACAGTCTCCAACTTATCAGTCGCTGCAGTCGCGGAGACGTCTCGGAGACAAAAATGGCTTGCGCTCTCACCAAGGAGACGTCTCGATGGAACGTTTGAAAGATCATACACCTGACTTGGAGCAGGAGGAGGGATATCAGCACGCGTTCAGTCACGTGGTTTCTGAAGTGGGTCAAACAGTGTGAAGAAGTGTCGCGGAGACGTCTCCGCAATGTATTATAATTTTTTTTGGTCTCCAGCAGGTCTTCGCGATGTCTCTGAGACGTCTCTGAGACATCGCGGAGACATCGCGGCGACGTCTCAGCAGTCGCGGATATCATTAGTCTCCGAGACGTCGCAGCAACTGATGGAGACTTCTCGGAGACGTCGCGGAGACTAGAAACTCCAAAAATATTAAACATGTTTAATCTTCTTGCGACTCCTCGGAGACTCTGTAATTTTCATGAGACGTCTCAGAGATGTCGCGGAGACGTCTCTGCAACTAGCAAAATTTGTAGTCGCGAACTAGTCGCGAACTAGTTTCAAGCCCAGTGAGATACCCCCTTAAGCTGCATATTCTTAATCAATATATGGTTTTAGACAGTATCACTCAACTGATTACGCAATCTTACCATTCACTATTCCGATTTCTTTCTCTCTCTTAAAAAAGGAGTATTCATGGATCTATCGAAGGCGTCCAATTCAACGAATACAAAGACCACCGTCATGATCGTATATTTGTGTAATGGGTTGTCTTCTCCTGATTTGAAAACGTCAATGTGTTTCAATATACCACATTAATTTTTCTTCTCTCAATCATTTTATTACTCTCATCATGGTCATAACTTATTCGGTGTCATAATTTGTTACCATCATATTTTGTATCACTATCAGCGATCATCATTGTCAACGGTATCGACGTTACGATAATTTATTTTATTAAAATCATCTATTTTTGCATGAGGAATGAACGTCTGGTATACATCAACATCACTCATGTTAGGCAAGGAGCGTTGTGGCCCATGCAGTGGATTAGTCTCCGGATTTTGAAACAGAGGGTCTTGGATTCGAATACCAGTCATGGCGTAATTTCCTTCGGCAAGAAATTCATCCTCATTGTGCTGCACTCGACCCACGTGAGGTGAATGGGTACCCGGTAGGATTCATTCCTTGAACGCTTTAGTGTAATGATACCAAGTATCAAAGCGCAGTTGAGTATATGCACATAACAACATGCGCTATATAAATGGACATACTATTCATTATTTAGGTAAAAGCTGTGTCTTCTCATACAAGCGAACGGTGCCATCGTAAACAGAAAGTAGTCCGTCTGACTATACATATAAGTGTAGACAACTTAACATTTCGATTTTATAGAGTCTGTCTGCAATCTTTGAAATCCCTAAGAATTAGAGAGAAGACTAAGAAGAATGTGGATGGCATCTCTCTAGTAACATGATTTCCTTGGCGAGCTCGTAGAATCCGTTGGTGAAAAGCATGTCATTCATCTTCTTACGCTCCTTCATAGGATTTGACAAGAAACCGGTATCATTTGGATCAAACTTGTCCATCCATTCTGTCACCCAGTCGATCAATAATAATACCGAACGATCGATGTCACGGTTTCCAGGTGTACCTACTTGAAGAAGACCAGCCAACTTGGAAATCATTTCATCATTCAATCTGTAGAAAATATTGTGAAGAGCGCCGGGGTTTGGTTCCCTGCTTTGATGGTGGCCTTTGCAAAATGGAAAAAAAATCATGTGATTGTGGTAAATTGCCAACTAGTCTAGAACTACTTTGTCTTCTGCCCGTTTGATCTCATCCCGTATGGTCTAATCCAATTTTGTCTACTAACAGTTCGTCTAAACATTTGGGTCTATAACTGCTTTAGTCTGATTACCATAATTATTTCGTCTGATTCACATGTAGGTTATACCCATTTTGTCTAACTTAGATCGATATTTCCCAATTTCTCTAATATCCGATTCGTCTTTTATCATTTTTTATTAACCAGTGTCCAATAACCATATTTCAATTTGTCTTCAACAATTTTGGCAAACTATTATTTGGTTAGTGTCCAGTTAGTATCACACCACTAAGGTGTAATAAGTTGGTGTAATGACCATTAATTTGGTTCTGATAATCATTTGCTTAAATTACCTGATAATACTCCATTTACGAGTTCTTCTTGTTCAGCAGCCCTCAGAGCAGCAACAAGTTTGTTTCGGTAAGGATAAGGAACAGGGTAGATATGCTGCTTCCAAAGTACCATGGTCTTAACACGGTCTATATCTCCTTTTTCATCAAGACATCCTTTCAACTCTTCCTCCTTGAACCCAAGATGTGTCAGAAAGCATTCCATTTTGTCATTCCCAATGTCAGTCGCGATGTTGATTAATTCGGTCAAGCTGAGTTCGTAATCTTATGTTATACAATATGTTAAAAGAACAATTGTTTCAATAAGATTAAGATGACTCAAGTCCAACAAAAAACACATTTTCTCTTTTCTATTTGAATTAATTGAAAATCGGAGTAAAAATGTATTCATTTGTTTTCTTTATTCTACATGGCAGGGTAAGCCTGTTCAGATATGCAAAACTGCTTTCATAAGGCGCCCTGCATCATAGCAATTCAATGTATAAAAGTAAAAACAGAATACATTATATACAGTACATATAGAGTGAATCAACAAGTATCATAATGGAATCATGACATCAAGTTATTCAGTGTAATTACATGGATGACAGAACCCGGGAGTCAGAATTTGAATGATTTATAGTGTTTTTAATGCATGGAGTGACGCGCATTTTTTGTATATCACAAGGGAGAGAATTAAATTAGACGACAGCAACATATTCAAAAGACTTTGTTATTATACGTCCTTGGGCAGGGTATTTCAAGGGGATATTGTTCAGAATATCGTGTTTTACAAGTTATATTACCATGATTATGTTTGCAGATAAGTGGTCCTATATAGGTTGGTCCTATATAGGTTGGTGCTACATCGTTTTGTATTTTAAAAGCAAGAACACAATATTTGATTCGTTCCTCCACTGTTTGTCACTTGAGTGTAGACAACAAATCATGTTAATGATGTCGGGTAGTGAGATAGTCCTCATTCAAAATTATTCGTGCATGTTTATTCTGCAGCTTTTGTATCTTATTTTTGTTGGTTTGTGCACATGCAGCATCCCCAAGATATAAAGCAATAATCAATGTAAGGTATAATCATGGCAAAATATAAAATTCTTAATAATGCTATAGGCGGAAGGAAATTGTTTGATTCTCTTTGTACAACCTATCGTTTACGAGGTATTTCTAACAATGATACTAGATATGTACGTGTTCTCCCCATGTCATACCAGAGTCAAGTAACAAAATATTTGAATATATTTAAATTTTCTTTAGATTCATTTCTAATAATGTAAATAATGGGAGAATAATTATCTTGAAAATTAGATTAAAATAAACCGAGAAATATTCACCCCCTTGTATTGGACAAAGCTGGATCCGCCCCTAAAATACTGTAGGAAGAAGCCATTCCATGGGTTTATCCTTATCCTATGGATATTTTTTCTAGAACCTTTGTTAAAAGTTGTGATTTAATATGTTAAGATTGTTTAACAAGATTTTGAAAAAAGAAATTATGATGTTATAGAACACTCCAAATTGATTAAGAATAGAAATCAAGTGTTAAGTTACGATAAACACAAATTTTCAACAGGAACATGTGTCTTACCTAAGAGTAGTGAACGAGCGACATCAATTAAACCTACATTCTTCAGTACTTCACACATGCGATTCCGTTCCATATATTTGTGCTTCGCAAACGAAAGAACCAAACACAAGATTCCTTTATTTTCTGCCGGATTCGGGTTAACGTACTTCCGTACTTTCTCTTGTTTCAGCGACAAATCTTTGATCAGAGGAAGAACATCTTTCATTACTATGTTGAAAGCTACGTCAGCCAATTCTATTTGATACACAGATTTCTGAGCTGCCTTGCCTACGATACATTCTGAAATACAGATGGTTGCACGATAAAGGATTAGAGTTTTATAACAAGTATTAGGAATGTTTCATTTTATTTCATACTCTTTCATTTCTTTGATTTGTTTTTTACTTTTAAAGCTTTCGGGGCCTTAAATATGATACATCAGCGTGATCAGTGCAAGGATTGCAATTTGGGAATCAGTGGCTTACAGATTGGTGAAGGTGGGCTCTTAATTGCCTCCTCCCCCTCCCCAAATTTTCTAAAGAAAGAAAAAGGTAGAAAGGAATGAAAAGGAATGGTAGAATGGTGAAACATGGTATCATTTTCGGAATATCATAATCTATACAAAATTTCATTTTTTAAAACGAAATAAAAATGTCGAAATTTTGTGTCTCTCGTCCGTAAATTTTGCCAGATAAACAATTCCCATGCAACCTCAAAAATTCAGCTTACCGCCAAAGGAAATTTCTCTGAGGGCATTACGTAGCGTATCACGAACATTCTTGCCAGAGAATAAGATTGACATCTCCATGGTTTCAGTGTTCCTCCAGGCTTTCAGCAATTTATTAACATGTTCTTGCCCAACATAAATCCCATAGACTAGCTTGCGGAGGAATTCTTCGACATTGGTTGTCGCACTAACGTGTTTGATAATATCCTCTGTTTCCTCATCCGTCACAAACTTCTCTGTAAATAAAATTAATCTAGAAATAAAATTCTATTTAAAAATATAAAGTTTGATGATCTGTGATATTTCTGATCAGGTTATTGATGCTTCATGAAACTTTTGAGGTGTGGCATGGGGTTTGCACATCCTACAAAGATATGCAGAAACGAATATATTCCAATTATTTATCTCCTTTCATTTTGTTTGGGGGATGGTCTTTCTCATACTGTTTAAGGGAAATATAAAAGATCGCCAATGCATCTTTATGAATGTTTAATCAATCTCAACGATTTTGTTTTTTTAATTTCTTTGCATTGTCGCGGGCTTTGTGCACACTGCGAAAAAAACAAAATACATACTACATGTACATAGATTTATGGTGAATATCCGAATATTCAAAAGGTTAGTTACTTTTCTTTATTTCATTGAAGGGGTGGTCTCCTTTTAATGTTTCATATAAATATAAAAATAATGGACTCAGTTATGAGTACTTACCACTGTACATCGTGCTCTTCATGATTTCCTGTCGAAGAGAGATAAATTCTTGAAGTGCCTCGTTCTTTGTCCTATTTTTCAAGATGGTGTTTCTGAATTCCTTTAGTTTCTCCACTAAACAGCTCTTGTCATAGGATCCATCCTCATTGTAATTACATTTAATTCTTCGACAAAACTCCATTCTTTTCACCAGCGGAAGATATTTGACATATTCTGCAAATTGAACTATATCATCATCAAACAGACTCTCATGATCTAGAAAGAAAGGTTAGAAATGATTTTCGATCACTACATTTAGAAGTCCTACACTCATAATGATATTCTTATCAATTATTATATAGCAATTAGCATAACCTCATCCGATATGCCAAGTATCTAAAAGAAATCAATGACATTGAAATTGAAAATAAACGACTAGTGATTAAATTCATACATTTTGCACTTTTCAGTTGACATATTTGTTCAATATAACGAGAAGCACAGAAACGTTTCATACCTTGGTCATGCGTAGACGGGAGTTCATACGCAAGAAATTAAGAAGGAAGGTGGTGGTGGAGGAAGAAGGGAAGTTTATAGACTACGAAAAGGAATTCAAGATTACTCATTTTTACTTTCTTCTCAACGTGATTCCATTATGATTGCTAGATTTATAATGCATCGTCCTATGTGCAAGGGCGGAAATCTGTCTCCAAAGGTATAGGGACCAAAGGGTGGAAAATTTGACAAGCAAAAAAAAATGGTAATCACCCAATCTCGTCCAAAATACATGTTTTATTTCAATTTCTTTCTTTCCATCTTAAAAGACCGGAAATAGTAGGGGGACATTTAATGTTGTGTCCCCCTACTATTTTGGGAAGGGTGACACGTCCGCCTGTCCCCTGGGATTTCCGCCCATTATGTGGCGTAAAGTTTTGCCGCTGACTTTTTACATACCAAACTGTTGTGCTTTCGGATGGGGATGTTCTTGAAGTGTATTAGCTCTATGTCGATATTCAATGGTCCCAAGAGAATCTGCCATAGTTGAGACATCGCAAATCGTGGGTTATTACAATTCAAAAGGCTATCACTGTCGAACGCATATCAAGATCATATTCTTGGCTTATACTACCTGTTTTTATCGAATGGCATTATTTGGTCAGCTGACAATGGTCTACCAAGCAGGAACGAATATCGATCAAAGAAGTGGGGTTTTTACCCTTGATATAAATATTTTTGGTCTGTTAGGTTTACTCAGATCTGGTTTAAAGTTATTTCACAAATGGCTGGAATCCCGGGGGGCCACTTCCATTCACAAGTGGATACCATGCGCTACCATGGGGTCTCGAAAAGCACCCTAAACACGTAATTTCCATATTCTGAAAATGCACCCCTTAACAAGTATTGGTGTGTGAAACCCTACCCTTAACAAGTATTGGAAATAAAACGATATTCTTGGCAAATGTTACCTGAAATGAGCCCCTAAACAAGTACAGGAATCTTTTATTGTTACGGGTCCTTCGGTCGTCGGCTTTACCTTATTTGGTTTAGTACGACCCCACCTTATACACCTCGCGCAAATCGGACTCTAAACATGAAGTATTGCGGCAAAATGACATCCTTTATAAAACATTTATGTTTGTTTTATCATCCCCGCAAATTCGACCCTAAACAATATTTCATTTTTTTAATAGATTTGACAATAAGGACCAACTGACTGAACCATAATAAAACAATGGAAATTCCACATGTTCAGGGAGGAATTACCCGGTAATCGTTGTATCACTTGACAAAGAGGAGAAAATTGGAATATTCATATTTCATATGAGAAAATACAAACGAAATAGAGAGTAGATGACGTCATATTCTCTCGATGCGCATACCAGCCAGGATTGTGCATATAACTGTTTTGTTTAATTAAGCGAAACTTTAAAATGTCATAACTTTCTTATTTTACATTCGATTTTGATGATATTTTCAGAGTTATGCTTGATGGATTTTTCTCTCTTTATTCAAATAAACTTTTTGTGGGGTGGATTTGTCCTTTAAAAAGACTGTATCAACGTTTAAACATGGAAAGAATCTTCAGGATATTACAAACATATAATTTTACAGGATTACTTCTAAGTGTAAACTTTTTGTACGTACTGTATTTATTAAGGCATCCCATTATGTTACTATTCATGTATATACCTATTTATTATCATCATATTCTGACCCTATGGAAGAACCAAGCTGCTCAGCAAACAGCTTTGTAAATTGGGCAAACCAATTAAACCAACAGTATCGTTGTGTCATGATTTATTAAATATAATTAACAAACCTTGCATATCATATCGGCCAATTCTGATAAATGCATCGTCCAGTCTACATTTCTTCTCGTAATTACTGCATTCCTGTTCGTTCAACCAGTCCATGATCATTGTAAATATATCAAAACTGACACCGTCGGTCTCTTCCAAGATGCCATCAATTTCATATGGCTTAGTGTTCTCCTTGGCCACTTTCATACAATGTCTACGTATCAGCTTCTTGGCGACATTGTACCTAACAGTTGCTTTGACTGGTTGAATGAGTGAATCGGGTACTTGCGTTTGGAAAGGATTTAAAACATAATAAATATACATCTTTGATGTCATAATGCATGAAACGTCTTTAGATAACAACAAATAGAAATAAACTTGCGTTCTCTTTGTATTAGATGGTCAAGGGTTTTGGAAATGCTGGAGCAGAATATTTTTCTAAATTTGTTTGACTTTTCAAACAAATGCATTTTGTTTCCGAAAAAAAGACAGAGATGACAAGATTTTCAGAGCATCAAAACGTTGAATGATATTATAATAGCGTAATTAGCTCAACATACATCAATTATTTTAGTGTAAGTTAGTTTATTTGATTTTTTTATTGTTGAACGAATTAAATATTTATACAATAAAAGCCTTATTAACTGTCATACTTACTTAAGAAGAAGGTCCTGTCTACAGATCCACATTTGGTTTTCTCCAGGGCTAAGCTTAGTAAAACAAAAGGATTAGCTTCCAATTGTCCCTTACTCCACTCCATCACATCATTTACTGCAGATTGTATAACATCTACCATTTTCACTGCATCACTTAAAGCCGATGAGACGTGACCTGGAATCAGCTCAGCCAAAAAGTCTTTAACCCGTCCGCGATCATTGATATGCCACAGAATATGCTCAAAATGTTCCTTTTCTACCAAATTGAACGTAGTTTTTCTCTCTTCTGATAAATGAAATAAACAATCAAGTGAACGACGTGAATAACAAGTAAAACAAATTACCTGCATGAAATAAAAAGTAAAGTGAAATGGTACCTGACATGGGTCATAGCAAAATATCGTCTGAATTAGGGTTGTGATGTCTACTGTGCGTGTGTTATTTACAAAGTAAAACGTATTAAAAGCGAAGGGGGTGCACTCAGAAAATCGAAGTAAAATGTGTGCAGTTGAACAGAACTAATGAACAATACAAGGTTGAAGAAAATGGCTTGATTTCAGGTAAAACAAAATGTATGTTTTACAAAATGGAGTAGAAATACATGTATGGGACGGATGGACGGCAAAAAGCTTTTGGTCAGGTATATATTTCACTTTACTAGTTATTTCTGTTGAGTATGATCTTTTGTTATTCCGTGTAATTACCATAAGATTTCTCACATTTGTTTTAGTAAGTTTGCTTTAATTTGCTATTAAATTACCAAATTATGTTCGTTCTGTTGCTTATTTTTATGATTTGCTTTATATGTTTTGTTTAGCAAATAAAAACTGAAGAAGACCAGGGTCGAAAGCTTTACAACATAGTGTATACTTTGCTTTGGCCTGATTCTACTCTACTCTAATTCACACATATTATCTTATAAACAAAGATAAAAGCGATTGGTACATTTTATTCACGCCTCTCTCGCTCTCTCAATTATTACCATAGAGACATGTCCACATTCGTTGATATTTTTCCTTGTCGGGGTCGAATGCATTCGCAAGAGCATCTACCAAATTTTTAGCTTCATTTGGAGAATCATTCATATCCTTCCAGGTACACAGCTTTTCGTATATCTTATGCTTTGATAAACGTTCTGTAAAACTGTCAATATTCAATGTTCCGAGTAATCTCACAGCATCATCTTCATTCAAAAGCTCAATCAAAGACCAAAGTTCGAAGAAAGAGACCTTCCCTGAAAAGTAAATAGGAACAGTGTAGTTATTTTCAGTTTAAAGGTATGTTATGAGAATTGGTCGTCAAAATTAAATGAATGGAACAGATTTAAGCAGGCATACAAGTGAGTTGATGTAATTTGGCTCCGGCCTTATTTCAATGGGTTAGTAAGAAATTCAAGACACACCCATGTCGAGAAAATACTTTTGGAAGTAAAGAGTTATGAGAACTAAAAATGTAGGAAGTTGCAAATGCTTATTGCGCAAGGAGTTATTTATAATGAACTTCAAAGTTTCCAACTTTTTTTTTTATTTCATAATTTTTTTTATTATTTATTTCCGACTAGATTGAACATTCTAGAAATAATACCGTCATGTTAGAAAATCGTGTCGAAAGAATGAAATGATAAGAAAAATTAAATTAATTTTGTTGATTCAAATGAAAAACAAATAGATAAACAGATTTCAATGGATATCTCATCGTGAGGGAACAAGCCCAATACAATGCGGGCTGATTTATATTTGTCACATAGATCTACACAGAATTCTCTTTTTTCTGATACGTTTCTCAGCACAGAATACATAACGTATATAAAATATGGAGGGCAGATACCTGTTAGTTCCAATTGTTGAGAGACTAACGGCGACAACTCTTGATCATCACTAATTTCTGTAAACATGGCAAATAAACGTGGTGAAAATATGTAAAGTCAATAAAATAAATATTGTCTACACAGTCTGCTCATCCTTTTTAGATTGTGTATTGGTCATGGCTTTCACTATACACATGCTATTAGGCAAGTCTCACATTTAACAAGAAAATTATCTCAATAACTTGATATGGCTTTGTTGTTTGTGGCTCTCACGTGTCTAAAGGGGACAATCTTTCTTATAGACTCTTGTCCTTTTACAATAATGATTCTAAGTGGAAGAAGAAGAAAAGAGGGAGATAACGGACAAGGGGAGAAGAAAAAAGTGAAAGAGAATGAGAACGGGAAGAAGAAGAAGGATGAGGAGGAATTCCTCTTAAGAGGAGAAGTGGAAGAAGTAAAAGAAGAAAAGAAGAGGGAAGAAGAAAAGAAGAGAAAAAAATGACGAGAAGTAGCATGTTAAGAAGCAGGAAATAGAGCATGACTGATAACTAATAAAATCTACTTACGCGAGCATTCTATATTTCTTGTCCTTCCTCTGTGTTTTCTTCTGAGTACAAAAACAACCATAATTACAACTGCAAAACAGATGACAACCATAACTGGCACCACTGGAATAGAGTGAATAAATAAATTGTGAGAAGGGTTTTTTTTTAAATAAAGAGTGACTTTTCCTTTGCTGAGAAAATGAAAAAATATAATTTTGCTATCTCACACGCCTTATCGTGGTATGCAAGCAATTGAGCAGTGTATGAGAGCGGTATAAGTGATGTTATTGCAATATACATGTATTAATAGTAATATATCTGTGGCCATATAAAGCTGTGGTTTTAGAGGCTGGGACGAAACGGAGTTTTGGCAACAAGACGCAGAATGCTCACAAGAACATAGAAAATGTATTGTCAAGTGCTCTTCATGACAATGGGCAACCAAGAAGTCTTTGTCGAAAATTGTGAATGAAATCAACAGTTTTGTCTTGGACGACATATTTCCATTTCCTTGTCAGCTCAGAAAATTTAGGACGATCTACAGCTTTTTATTTTGATTCGCTAGAAATACAAAAGAAATATTTGAGAAGCGGTCAATTCATTTTGCGCCTTTCCTTGACACATCGTGAAATTGAGCATTTCTGCGTAAACCGATTTCTGCGAGCTTTACAAAAATAGATAGTGCTCACTCAAGTGTAATATTCTGTCAGAATTTTTATTTTCATTTGAAAGATGAGACCCAAACCAAAGAACACGTGAAAAAATATTCCCATATTGCATATTTTTCAATTCAAGTGACTTGTTCAAAGTGTGAATTTTTATTGATACGCACTGTATAAGGAAAATGCTCTCAGCATTCATCAGAACGTTCTGTTACCTGATGGCGGTGCTCTAAGTAATGCGGTTTCTACGATATTGAATTTCTCAAAGATTTTCTTCCGTGTACCGGGCAATCGGACATTAAACCTTTACGAAATGTTTATCGTAAATAGTCCCGTCACTACTTGAAAGTATTAATAAGCATTTGCATAAGGCATATTAACACTAGGCAAATGACACTTTAAAATGGCCGTACAAGGAAATATGGTATATTTTACCAATTATAATGATAGATATGCCTATATTGTTGATTGACGGAGTTGTTGGTCTCGATGTGGTGTTAGCATACAGATTAGATAGCATTACAGAGACAGTTGCAGTTCTTTGATCCTGAGATCCAGGAATATTGAAGGCTACACATGTATAAGGTGTACTACTGGGTTTAGCTTCAGTGGAGATTGATTTGCTCTTTGTTCCATCTGAATTTATCCATTCCTTTGTATCCTTAGTCACATACTTCTGAGATCCATGTAGGAAGAAGAGATCCAAATTGGGAAAATAATTCATGACTGTACATGTGACATTAACTGCATTGGATGTAGAAATGGTACAGCTCTGTCCCTGGTATTCCTTGCACTCGTCTAGGACAGGATAGGGTTCCTTTGGTGACGCTTTTGAAATTAGAAGATAAAAGACAGTTATGGAAAATAACACTGGATGAGGTATTAAACAACGATAATTCAATCAGCATACGCATCTGGCCTGTATTTATCCTTTTCAAAAACATTCTCCTCTATTATCAAACATTTACTCCGAAAAAAATTACCGCATGAGTTGAAATATAAATTTGAAAGTCACAATAGTACAGTCCAAGTTACAGGTTTTTGTTTGTAATCACATCGGCGGATCCAGGGGGGTGCGCAGGGTGCGCGCGCCCCCCTGATATTTGAGCGGCGCCGAAGGCGCCGCTCAAAATAAAAATATAATAAAAGTAAAAGAAAGAAAAGGCGCCGCTTGAAAAAAAAAAAAAGAAAAAGGCGCCGCTTAAAAAAATATACACTGATATAACATTAGCAACAGTAAAGGAAAGACTATATCCCCAGCAAAGCGCAATCTTATCATCTTCCTTATCTTTTCTTTTAACTACCTTTTTCCCAACAACTTCGCCGGTAGCAGTGCCCTGCCTGCATATAACTGGCGCCAATCAAGAATAATCAGCGCCACCTTAATCTAAATCTGCGCCGGACAAGAATAATCAGCGCTATTAAATCGGCGCCAGTCAAGAACAATCGGCACTGCCAGAGTCTTAACCGGCGCCGATCAAGGATAATTAGCGCCACCTAAATCTAAATCGACGCTGGACAAGAATAATCGGCGCCATCTGGTTATAAAATAAATCGGCGCCGGTAAAGAAAAATCGGCGCTGCCTAAGTTCTTAACCGGCGCCGATTAAGAATAATCAGCGCCACCTATATCTAAATCGGGGCTGGTCAAGAATAATCAGCACCACCTGGTTAAAAATCGGCGCCAGTCAAGAATAATCGGCGCCTCCTGGTTCTAAATCGGCGCCAGTCGATAATGAATTGCCGCTGCCTGAATCTTACGTGACGTCGGTAAAATAATCAGCACTACTTGTTTAAATCGGCGCCGGTCAAGACAAATCGGCGCTTCCTTTGTCTTAACCGGCGCCACCTAAATTTAAATCGGCGCCGGTCAAGAATGATCAGCGGCCCTGATTCCAATAAATAGGCGCCGGTAGAATAATGAAGAAGGGCCTATTGCCAACCAAATCTAGATCGACGCCGGTCAAGAATGATCAGCGGCACCTAGTTATACATTTTATTGTTGAATGGTCATAACGAATAACAAAGCTTATCGCATGCCCTTACAGAGTGGACTTGTTCGGGACAGTCGCCCACAGATGTCATGAAATCTTTAATTTGTTATTCAAAAAATCCCAGAATCATTCAAAAGTGTAGAGCAAATCCTTTATTTTGATATTATTTTCCAATGCTTTAGTAAGAAAAAGTCAGTCACCTTTCTCCTTTACACATTCCACATCACATTGTGCAACCTCTTTGGCCTTTAGTGTAAGACAGCTACTATAGTGTTTTATAAAGATGATGCGATATTTTAGTCCAAAACTTTGCTAAAACCCGTTGCTTATACCGGGAGTGTATTACGCAACCAGACGTATATTCGTTAGACCTTAAACCACTAATATGATTTTCAATGTATAAATACAGTTTGTCAATACCTTTGTTTTAACGTTTAAATGTTTACGCCATAAAATTTGATTTATTTTCATCTTCCATGAAGTTAAAAGTTATTCATCTGATCACTCTGGAAGAAGTTTAAAACAAAGATAACGATACCTGTAAAACTGGAGAAATATTTACAAAGCTCTGTCTTGAAGGATCTCTTTCTGAATTCAGGTCATAAGCATTATATCCAGTTTCATCAAATAATTAGATAAAAATTAATCATCATTACAAATTGCATTAGATTTAGTGAAAAGCATCACAATAATATATATAAATACCAAATTCTGTATATAGGCCTATACCTCATGTACATGAAATTTGAATGACGATATATAAACCTGGATTGGTGATGTATTCCAAATGATTCATGATGTAGTATCATTGTATATGCAGAGGCGTCGATCCGGGGGGGGGCGATCGCCCCACCAATGAAAATATTGGGGGGCAAACATATCGTTTTGCCCTCCCCCAATAATTCCGCATGTGCAAAAATACAATAAGATGGTAATGTTACGCAGAAATCAGCAAGCGAGATTGAGCTACACTACTCGTTCTTTATTTGCTCAAATTGTCCGCTTTTCAGATTGGAATATAAAAATTTTCAGCTCGCGCTTCGCGCTCGCATCATTTCTGTAGCAAAACCCCATACTTTTCATGATTAAATAGGTGAATAGAATGTCCCGTTTTCAGTTCTGAACCTCAAAAGAACTCCCGCTTCGATTTGCAATAATCTTTTGTTGGATATAATCTTGTTCTTTTTTAAAAACGCCCAAGTTAAACTGTCATTTTTTTCAGATCGAAATATCAAAATATTAAGCTCGCCCCCCCAATCTGAAAAAAAGGATCGACGCACCTGTGTATATATATATTTATATATATATATATATATATATATATATATATATATATATATATATATATATATATATATATATATATATATAGTAACAAAATAGTATCTCAATTAATATACAAAAGATATGGCCTCATCGCAATAAAAGGGTTTGTACACGATTTTGAAATCGCACATAACATGCATAATTTGTGTTATATTTGCTTGACTTTCTTTCTTGAATAAGTTTTTCAATCTCTCTATATACATTGTATATGTTTTAGAAAGATTGATGTATATTTTTTGTTGTATAAGTGGACTTCAGGGAATGGTTGTATACAGGAAGGGGGGGGGGCAAATTCCCGATCAGCTGTTGTGAAAACACATTTTTCCTTAACATTTCATGAAAACTATGAAAAATGTGCAAATGTGAGATGTGCACCAAATACTTTTATAGCTTGGTCCGTTATTTTTTTTAAAAAAATATGTTTGAGTCTTAGCTCCCCCCCCCCCCCCCCGGAGATATTATCCTACACTTTGAAAGGAATATTTGACAGGGTCAGACTTTACCCCTTTTTCAATATTTTCTTTTATGGCGCCGGTGAAGTGCAAAAATATGTGCGCCGCTCGGCAGTGCGCACCCCCTTTCGCCAAAAGCTGGATCCGCCTATGTAATCACCTCTTATTCTATGCATGTATCTTTATGTGGAAATATGAGCCATGTGTTTGTTTTTAACTCACCAATTACTGTTATGTCCGTGAAATTATAAATCAAGACTCCCAAGTAGTTCGAAATTCTGCAGATGTATCGGCCTTGATCGGATATGGTAATGTTTTTGATAATCAAAGAGTAGTTGCTATTCATCTCACATGTCTTGTCAATAACACAAGACCCCGAGTCTTCCTCTCCTTCAACCCATGTTACTAGATTTGGAGATGTACTTGGGTTGTGGCCTTTCTTCCAAAAGACAGCGACAGGTTCTCCATGAAACTGACATTTCAAGTCAGCCATGTCTCCAAGTTTGAAGATTTTGTGAAGATCAGTATACACTGCGCCTTTTGGGACATCTCCAGTGATACCTGTTGAAACGAAAATATGTGAGTCCATATTGTAATTATCGGATATACTTAAGCACAAATTAAGCGCTTTTATATACTTTCAAAAACAAACATCCGAAGTTTTTAAAGTCTCGACCTTCTTACGCAATACTACAAAACTCTAATCATTACATACTTAAAAAAGAAAAAGAAATAGTTCCATATTCCAATGAAAAATAAATTACAATTTCCAATGGCTAGTACTTTAATTGAAGGAGGATTTGAATAATAGGATTTTACATAAAACAGAATATTGGGAGATGAATCAAATGCGAAGAATGTCATGAAGATGCTTCAGTAGAGACATAATTATGTGACATACAGCTCAATCAGCTTGGCCAATAGGGTGTTTTGTGTGCACTCTAGAAACATAAGCGCTAACTCAAAAAATTCATATACAGTGCATCCCATAAAAAACAGTTCGAAATTTACTGATGATTTATCATAACATAATCACAAATAAAGTAGAAAAATGACTCATTATTGTTAAACCTACACTTTCCTCTTTAAGTTGATATAAGAATCCTCATTCCCATGTCTAAAAATTTTAACATCTTCTCTTTTGATACCCCATTTAATTGTTCACCGAGAAATCGGATGATTGTGCCGAGGCCATTATTTTGTCTTATTGCAGCATTGCAGAAACTTCTACTTGGCATCAACTTATAAGAAATATAATATAATTTCAATGATTTTCATCGACTGTATGCCGGAACGACTACGTGCTCGTGAAACAACTGTTTTGAATACTCCAATTGGATCAGATGAAAGGGGTGCAAGAAATAAAGGGAAATGCATTTATCAAATTTATATTCCAACTTATTTACAGAATAACAATTACAGAAAAAGACTTTTAAGATTTTTTCCCTCCATTCATTAGTTTGCTTGCGAGTTTTCTTCCGTTTTCCGCCTTTCTCTCTCTCTCTCTCTGTCCGTTATTTCTTCAAACCGTTGGGGGTGAATGCACCCCCGTTCCTCAATCCCCCGTAAATAATAATTGTAGTTCAGCTTCTGATTGTAATGCCCGGTTATTACATTTGCTATATACTATGTGCATAGACCTACTACACATGTGTACAACAGTTTTCAGGACGGCGAATTTGACCAGTCCTGAGATTGAGATCATAAGTACATGTGTAGTAGGTCCATGGTAAATGTAACAGCACATACCTTTCGCACGACATATCGGAGAGTATACAACATTTCTACATAATCATGGGCGGAAATCCCAGGGGGGACGTGTCCCCCCCCCTACCAAAAATAGTAGGGGGGACACAATATCAAATGTCCCCCTACTATTTTTGGTCTTTTATGATGGAGAAAAATGCATCATTCACATTCGAAATAATACTTGTATTTTGGACTAAATGACCTTACGTTCTGGGTGAAAATCTTTTTTTTTTCTTTTTTTTGCTTGTCAAATTTTCCAGAGTGAATAAAATAAGATGAGAGGAAAACTTGGAAAATAAAAAGAATCTTTCATGTCACTATATAAAATTTTCGCTCGCGCTTCGCGCTCGCATTGCCTGTTAGGTGATTTTTCAATATGGAGCTTAAATATCATGTTTGGAAGTCAATATACATTATACATTTCACCTCGGAAATCGAACTTTCATTATTTTGTGTGATTTACAAACAGTTAAAAAAAAGTGATCTGTAAAAGCTTACAGCTTTATGATCTAAATGTTGACATTTTCTACTCGCACTGAGCGCTCGCAAAATTCGATTTATTGCATTGACGCCCAATGGCGACAATGCATTGTTCTTGTTTCATATTCCTATTCCGCAATCTTCTTCTTCTTCGTCTTCTGCCAAAAACCCCATTCACTTAACACATAGAGTTTGTTAACTCTGCCCAGGCCACGTCCCTCATCCAAATTCAACCAAATTTGGCAGGCATTGTCTCCAACAACCCTAGTTGTGCACCTTTTATTTCATTTTCCAAAATCACTCTCGCACGACCATCCAGGCGCCATTTTGTCCATTTCAAGTCCATTTGCATACCATTCTTCATTCTTTCATATCTCCGTTATCCTGCATGCTACAGACTTCTAACAAATTACTATAGATAGTTGAAGAGGTGCTCCATCATCTGCGACGCATAACCTGACCTTCAAAATGCCATCTTCATGCCCTAAATTCAAATCCGAAATAGCCTTCCTTCAAAAACTTCATATTTATTGAAATGTAAAGTCAAAAAATCGTAAATTGGCCATAACTTTCTTGTTTTGATTCATTTTGAGCTCATATTTTCAGGAATTGATAACAGTACCATATCATACATACTACTAAGTTTTCACGCATCACTGATTTTCCGTCATTGAAATAGCGCCCTCTAAAGTTTCAAAAACGCTTACCTTTGAATGCTCCTCATTGCGTCATGCATGGCCAAACCCGTACCCTTTTTTGAATTTAGGGTCTTCAAGATATGCCCTTTCATGCCATTTAAAAAAATATATGCCTTACAACTGACGAAATATCTGAAAAATGCTCCCGAAAATCAGCAAAATACCCCAAAATGCACTTTAATGCCAGCACAACTTCAACTTGCTCTTATTTCCTTATTATTGAAGCTTATTCTTTCTAACTTGGCAGATATGAGTATTGATATATACTTCAACCGTTCGTCAACCTTTTGTAACAGAAACTGACAAAAATCTGACGTCAGCTTCAAATTATTGTGCAAATCCTTCATTTTTAATGTCTTTCTTTATATGGCATTTACTTCCGGTCTATTGCTTGCGCACAAATAAAAGTGGTATCAATGTCACCGCATTGGAATACTCTTTCCAGTGATACCAAATACAACATAGGTTACAACAGAAAATTTCAAGATAAGTCAATCTGAACACATGGTATACTGGTCACAATGCACACATTATCAACAACAGAATTGTACACAGTGTCTATTGCATCGGTTTCGCGCTAAAACGAACTGAACGTACTATGGCACGCCATTTGTCCCATAAGGCGATAAACTCAGTTTATGCATGCACATCGTTCTGATATGTACTTAACACTGGGTTACGTCAATGAATTGTCAGCGAATTTGTATGCTTATTTCTATTACTCTCTCTGCGTCTTTCTCTCTCTCTCTCTTTGTTCAGCGGCCACATGGTCTAAAAATGGACGAAATTTGTTTGACTCGAGAATGTAACTTCCTATGGAAGGCAAAATCTGCCCAAATCCAATTTGATTAACATGTAATTTTTGTTAGTCCTCTCCTGTCTCCGTTTCTCATCTAAATTCATTCTGATTCGGTAGACATATTGTCCATAATTAGTGACCATAACCTTTAGAAATAGCGCCTTCTCTTACAAAGTCTTGAAATAGTTAAATTGCCATAACTTCATTGTTACAATTTATTTTGGTCTGTTTTCAGGGTTTGCCAATTGTATCATTTCACATACGCCAACTGTGTTTTACGCATCAGTGACCATTTTTTAAAGAAATAGCGCCCTCTAAAATTTTTAGAATGTATATCATCTATAGTTTTCTCTCTCTCTCTCCTTCTGTTTCTTGCCCTCTTTTAAATCAGAGGCGTCAATGCATGCACATCGTTCTGAAACGATTGCAGTTCTAGTTCATTATAAATTCATTATTCCATTTGGTTTGAAAATATCCCTTTTCAAATCTAACAGTCAAAACGTAGCAGATAGTACTACTTGCATTTTGATTGGCGATTTATGTATGTCTCAATATTGATTTTCATGACAGTTTATCAAAGATTTTGGCTTGCGATTTGCGCTCGCATCAGTAATATTTTAACTGATGCATTCTATTCCTAATTACAAAAGTGCTTGAAATGTCCAGTTTTCAGGCCATAACATCATCAGATTTCTCGCCCGCATTATGCAATAATAAATAAGATATCAATTTAATGATTAAATTGTCCCTTTTGTTTCATCTCGCGCTCATGAGCAAGAGGAATAGGACTTGTCCTAAGGATGTCCCGGTCATATGTCAAAACTCAAATAATAATGAAAACTATCAGCTCTTTATTAAGTGTGATCCATATCCACCTCACAATTTTCCTACAAAGTGCTTGAAATATATAGCTGAAATTGACTCTTTTTTTAGATCGGAATATCAAATAGTTTAAGCTCGCGCTTCGCGCTCGCTGATAGATGTCTATAATGCCGAGATTCTAAGTCTAAATCTGAAACACGCTCATGTTTATTCAGATATTCAATTTGTTCTCTATTTAAATCATTATCCAGTTTCAGATCACAATATCAAAAATTTTCTGCTCGCGCTTTGTGCTCGCATTATTAATGTAGAAAGATCCCCTATTACTCATCCTTTTCATGATTAACAAAACATGAGTAGAGTGTCCCGTTTTTAGGTCTAAATCTCAAATTTTTCTGCTCACGCTTCGCTTGCATCAATTGTTTAGTTATATAGCTACCCTGTTCACGATTACAAAAATTGATTAAAATTTTCGATTCTTTTTGAAAAAATGTCAAAAATTTTCAGCTCGCGATTCGCGATAGCATTGATTGTTGAAATATGTAACGTCTTCATCTCTAAGTGCAAGCAGTCCTTAAAAATAACAAGTACCTTTTCGATCAATTCAAATTAAACGTATATGAACATTTTCTGGCTGCATTTTGCTCTCGCTTTATTAATGTAAGGACCGGGTGTAAGAAAGATCCCCAATTATTTATCCTTTTCATGATTTACAAAACATGAATAGAGTGTCTCGTTCTCAGGTCTAAATCTCAAAACTTTCCGCTCGCGCTTCGCGTTCGCATTAATTGTTTAGTTATATACCTATTATACGTTTAAGTTACAAAAAGTGCTTCGAATTTCCAGTCTTTAGGTAAAAATTTCAAAAAAATTTCAGCTCGCGCTTCGCGCTCGCATTATTTGATTGTTGAAATATGTAACGTCTTCATGGGTAATTGCAAGCAGTCTTTAACAGGTACCTTTTCCATCAGTTAACCTCTGCTCGCACTTCGCGGTCGTAGTAAATATTTAGTTGTATATACATCTTTTTCAGGATAACAAACATTGCCCAGAATGTTCAAATTTTAGAAAAAAATATATAGATTTTCCACACAAAAAAATTGCTCGCGCTTCGCGCTCGCATTATACAGTGCGTCCCAGAAAAAACGAAACCGAGATTTAGCGACCATTTATCATTACTTAATCATAAATAAAATAGACAAATGACCTACCAATTTAAAGCTTAGAATCTGCTCTTTCATCTGATATTACTTAGATTATTTCTCATTCACGCATGAGGGAGCAAAGACAATTTGAAGAAAGGATATCAAAAATGCATTTGGCGGGGGGTATCTGGATTTCAAAAGGAAAAACCACATTTCTGAAAAGTTCAATATCTGCTCTTTAATTTGATACCTAAATTACAGAAAATGGTCAAGAAATAACAAAGTTCTGGTCATTTGAAATAAGGCTTGAATTTCAATAATTTCATAAAATGAAGAGGTTCTCCAGGCTGGCGTTCAAACTCACTCGACACTCCGTTTTGTTGACGATCAGCCATGCGTTAAATCTTTTGTTCACCATGCGATAGCTTCGGTGGGAAACTGGTGAAAACACGTTTATCTTATGAAATTTTGGAAATACAAGCCTTATTTCAAATGACCAGAACTTTTTTATTTCTTGACCATTTTCTGTAATTGAGGTACCAAATTAAAGAGCAGATATTGAACTTTTCCGAAATGTGGTTTTCTTTTTGGAACCCAGATACCCCCCGCCAAATGAGTTTTTGGTATCCTTTCTTCAAATTGTTTTTGCTCACTCATGCGTGAATAAGAAATAACCTAAGTAATATCAGATGAAAGAGGAGATTCTAAGCTTTAAATTGGTAGGTCATTTGTCTATTCTATTTATGATTAAGTTATGATAAATTATCGCTAAATCTCGGCTTCGTTTTTTCTGGGACGCACTGTGTAGGCCCTAAATATGGACAATGATATATATTTATGTTGATTTATAAGAATATAGCTAAAAAAGGACTATGAGGACTATACTCCTTCAATGAAACAGACATAAATTATCTTTGAGCGGCCGATTGGGGATTAACATATGACTGAAAATGTTTTCGCCCCCCCCCCCTATTTGCGAAGGCTGGATCAGCCCTTATTGTCCCCCTACCTTTCGGGACAGATTTCCGCCCATGTACATAATTATTAAAGTTTCTTATTTCTGTTGAACTTAGACAGTGCAGCTCTCATTCTCTCATTACATTCACAAACTATTTTAACATTAAATGTGGTATTACGGCGAGTGTGGTAATGGATTATACTGACCTGACACAAACATGACAAAGCAAACTGCTAAAACACACCAGACAAAGGCTTGAGTGGGCACTCGTTGTAAGCCTTTAGTTTTGGACGCCATCTTGGGTAGTAAACGTATGTTCAGTCTAATGATATCATGCCAAAACAACAAAATTATTTGCGTAATATATGTGGAAGTATCAAAGGTCTAGAGTGTGCTATCAATTTATATTTCAATTTTATTGACATCGTGCTGATAATGATCTACCGCTAATTGCGTGTCAGGCATAATAATCATAAAACTTCAGTCAACTTTGTGTACATGATATAGGTGACTTTTCTTGATATAATAGTGGTAAACAGATGAAAAGTGGATTAATTCAACCACTTAGCATTTTTTTGAAAGGAAACTTTTAAAATGTTCATATGTGCCTTTTTCTACACACCAGAATATACTCCCCTTTGATTTGCATCACTGTTTATCTTCCCCATTTTTTTACCTACACATTCAGTCCCCTGTTTGAACATAATTTACACCCTTAATTCTACAATGGAACATTCTCAAGCTTTCAAGGTACTTAAGTCTGAATTATAACCCTGAAAACTGATATTGAAATTATAATCAATTCCCATTAATCGAATGTATTTGTATAAACATGCCAATTCAGAACAATATGATAAACGAACTCTGCCGGATCATGATTAACGATTTTATTTATAACATATTGCAGTCACTGCGTTCAGGAGTTAAGAGGGTTCACCTCACTATTTCAATGTGTTTGTAGTAGAGGTTTATTACTTGAGTTAATACATTCACAACATACGTTACGTATTTGAACTTATTAAAAATTTTATTAAACGCCGGTGACTGGGGCCGAGTAATGAACTCGAAAGTGGGGAAGGGGGCAAGCAATAAAGTTTGGGAGCTAAAAAAAACATGAAATCTCAATTTCATAGAGTCATTTAATTTTTTTTCCACATGCTTATCGAAAGAAGTGTGAGGGGCAAAAGCCCCAAGGCTCTGCAGACCCCGGGAGGGTGGTATTAGCGAAATACAAGACATAGCTATTCAGGAGAATTGTAGCTTGAACTTGGATGTCAATACAACATGCATTCTTATTCTAACCAAGTATTTACAAGATGGATTCTTCCACAGCGTGTTACCCCAACCCTTGCTTTAATGGAGGATTGTGCATATAAGAGTATGATTTAGCTGCTCTTTTCAGGGAAGATATGTGCCTTACGTGGGGATTTTGGAACAGCCTGTGACTTCTAAAAACAGAAAGAAATACTACACTTTCATTTCTACTGGTGTCATTCAGATGGTAACTATGTATATATAAATATTTGAATTATAATTGACTCTCTCTCTCATTGATCGATCGTTTTCTTTAAATGTGCCAATTTATTACAATGATCTATGAACTCGGCATGGGAATCTGTTTTTTATGAGTAAAAACATGCAGCCACCGCATTTAGGCCTTAAGAGAGTTCACTTCATTATTTTAGGCAATATGTTTAGATTAGAGGTTTTGTTACAATGATTAAAATTACATGAGCGAATACATTCACAACTCACACTTTTCTAAGAAATGTGTGAGATTTTAGAGAATTTGATTAAACGCCTGTGACTAGGAATGGATTTGAAAGTGGGGGGGGGGGGTTAGGGGAGCTGAAAAATCATAGTTTGACACCCATTTGAAGATTTTTGCACATGCTTGTCGAAAAAGTGGGAGAAGCTTCAGCCCCCAGTCCCTGTGGTGCATATAGTTTTATTCAAGATAAAAATTGTACCTTGAACTTGAATGTCAATACCTGCATTCTAAACAATTTACAAGATCCATTTTGTGTTACTCCAACCCTTGCCTCATGGAGAAACGTACATGGAAGAGCATGATTTTTTTCAGCTTTCCATGTTCCTGATACATTTTGTACGATTGTTTTGTCCTAAGGGGTGACACATTTGCTCCAGCCTCAATCGGTATCTCAGAGGGCATAGGGTTAGAGTAAGAATTGTAATATGGTTTTTGGTTAAGAAAAAAATGTAAAGATAAGTACTAGGTTTAATTAGTTTTGTAAAGATAATGTAAAGATAAGTACTAGGTTTAATTAGTTTTGTAAAGATAATGTAAAGATAAGGACTAGGTTTAATTAGTTTTGTAAAGATAATGTAAAGATAAGGACTATGATTAATTACTTTTGTTGGGTTTTATGTTTGGCTAAATGTGCAGATATTCCATCGGAGCAATTTTCGCTAGAGTCATGGAACCTCATAAGGCTAGGTGCTAGTCTGCAGGCACGGACCCTAATAGTGCATAATGCAAAGCCTGAAGTAGTGAGACTAGACTAGATTCACTATGTACTGTGACTGGCTCTACTATTTGACACAGACAGAGACTTTGGTGTGTAGTCTTCATTCTAGACCCGATATTGGTTGAGAGTCAAATACGAGTCTTTACTTGCAGACTAGCTGCATGCATGGATAAGCCCCGGACGATACTGTACTAATTCCCATGGCAGCTGGACAAAGCGGGGGAGCTTTTCATCAATATTTTCATCCGACAAGTTGTCAGATCTGACATCTTTCCATGATTTTGATTGGCTGAGAGGCACTGTTCCTATGGTAACTGACAGATAAAATGGAACTTGTCGGATAAAACCGTCCGACAAGTCCTCTCATGAAACGCCCCCCAGAAGTCAACCTAGATGTCAAGTTGCTTTTAATTAAAACAAACAGAATAGCTATAATAAAAAACAGAGTTATGAATTTCACAAGTTTCAATTTTTTGACAATGTCGTTATGAAATATAAATTCTCATGCTATTTTTGATGGTTCATGTTATCTGATAGTACCCTCGGAAGGAAAAAAGGTAATTTCATGCATTGTATAAAATTGACCTTGAATTGTCTTAACCTTCAGTCCGTCTTTAAAAGCAGTTATCGTGAGCTGTATGAATTTTTTCAGGAATACCATATAAAACACGATATGACGTACATGCTGATGAAATGTGTCATAACAGAAACTTATTTTAAAGCAAGAAATTTACACATAGTCATTATGAAATAGACCAACATAATTGAAATATAAAACAATGATAAGCACAAAACCTGAGCCACATTCATCAATTCTCCTTTGTATGCAAACATCCTCATTCATTATTTTATTAAATACTTTTATAGCAAGAAAATTATAATCATTCTTTCATGTCAATGAATCAAATTTTTCTAATAATATCTTATTGCTTGGTAAAGAAAATAAGCACTTATTTTGGACGGACTTTCATCCTTAAAAGGATGGTCCGGGATGAAAATATTTATATCTAAGTAAATAGAGTAAAATTTCATCAAAATCGGATAAAATATTACCAAGTTATTGAATTTTATTTTTTTTTAATTATATTGTTAAAACAGATATATGCACATCGTCATGAATATTCATTAGGTGGGCTGATGATGTCACATCCCCACCTTCCTATTTCTTATGTTATTACATGAAATCATAAATGTTTCATTTTTCATACATGACATAATGTTGCGGCAGTAAATAATTAACGCACTTAATCAGTTGTTTTAGTTCTTGATAGAAAAATGCTGAATAAACCTAATTTCATATATTAAAATACAAAAGAACAAGTAGGGATATGGCATCGTCAGCCCATGTAATGAATATTCATAAAGACGTGCCTAGAACTGTTTCACCGGAATGATGCAAATCTTTAACATTAAACAACTTCATTATTCATTATCCGATTTTATAAATAAAAAAAATCAAATTTTGTCAAATTTTGATCATTTTGCTCTGTGAATTTTATTCTATTTATTGAGATATAAATATTTCCAGCCTGGACTGACCCTTTAATCATCACAAACTTTCCAGATCAATACCATACGTTCATCATAAACATCACATCTTGTCAATTAAATCATAGAGGTATAAAGAAACCTCCATGATTGAATATTGGAAATTAATATGCTGGTGATGTTGTTTATCTATTTTAATCAAGCATTAAATCGTGCTATCATTACAAAGGTGCTTTAAACACATCCTTATGACACTTTCAAATATGAAGATACCCCAAAATGAACAGAAAATCAGTCATTAAAATAAGTAAAAACATACTCTATGTCCTTAAACATGTTTATAGAAATACAAAGAATATATATATATTATATGAACTAGAACATGTTGATATTCTTAACAGGAATGACAGTCCAATGCAAAATAATTTCAGAATGATGATCAGAATATAGGCCTACTCAGTTCATAAAGTAGAAGAAAGAAGAAAATAAGATGGAAAGAAAGAATAAAGAAAGAGGGTAAGGGAAGGTACAAAGAAAGAAAGGAAGAAGACAATGAAAAATGAGAAGAAAAAAGAAAGAAAATAAGATGGGAGAGAAAGAATGAACAAGGTGGAAAGGAGAGGGAGAGAAAGAGAGAAAAAGACCCAAGAAATAACGAAAAGGTCATACATATAAAAAAAGCAAATAGCGAAAAGGTATCTATCAAAGTTACCACCTAAAAGCTTTAGCAACAGGTCTGAACATAGGCGCCGGAAGCGGGGGGGGGGCAGGGTGGGCACTTGCCCCCCCCCCCCAATAAAATTTTTTGGGGGCAAAACGAGATTTTGTCGTTCCCCCCAAAGAAAAAAATGATAAATTATTCACGGACAAAAGTAAATGATGAAGGCACTTTTCTGCCCAAAAATTGTCATTTCCATTGTCAAAAATGAACAAATTTCGCCCCTGACGGGGCAATTACATAGTCATAGTAAGCCTCGCGTCTTTTGACGAACATGTCCCTCTGTGAAACATACCTCTGATAAGCCCCTTTTCCATCTTATTACAGTGTGATAACGTTTAACCTTTTAATGAATACATTTCAGACTAAAACCGAATGGCAAATTGAAAGTGGTTCACCAATGCAATGCTGGCTGTGTCGGCTAACAAACGCGCGGTCGCCCAGAAACGCTCAGACCGGACCCGATATCACTAACGCGCGTGAACGTTAGTTACTCGAGCAACATATGGAATCTGAAAATGACTGTAAAACAGAAAAGGTTAAAGAGTTAAAGAGGCTTGAGAAGTTGGATTATTGGATAAATGAGAAGATGCTAGCTTGAGTCGGTGAATGGAGTGCAGAGCAGGAGTACTTATCTATAAAATACTCAATCCTCTTCTACCTTTTCTGGTTTACTGTCTTTTTCAGGACTACGCGCATTTAAACAAAAAAATTACTCGACTATCAACTGCTCACTTCCTCCCCTGTCAATTTCACTTCTTCCTCTATCCACTTTTTCGAAAACTCCACATGGTGTACCGACAACCATATCCGCTATTGGAATGTAATTGTTTCTTCTAATATTTAATAATGTTACATAATGTACATTATGAACTGCGGTAGTTTGTCAAAGGGGTGGTCCGGGCTGAAAGTATTTATAGTTTAATAAATAGAGTAGAATTCACTGAGCAAAATGTAGAAAATTTCATCAAAATCGAATAACAAAATAAATTTATTGAATTTAAAAGCTTAGCAATATTTTGTGAAAACAGTCGTCATGAAAATTCATTAGGTGGGCTGATGATGTCGCATCTCCACTTGTTCTATTGTATTTTATTTTATGAAAATAGGTTTGTTCAATTTTTTTTTCCTCCAAGAACTAGAAAAATTGGATTGACATCCGATTTAGTGCATTAGATATTTATTGCTGCAACTTATTTCATTATAAGGGAGACTTATTATTCACACAAGTATGAAATAATGAAAAAAAAATGATTTTATGTAATAACATAAGAAAACAGAAAGTGGAGATGTGACATCATCAGCCCAGCTAATGCCCACCTAATGAATATTCATGACGACTGTTTTCACAAAATATTGCTAAATTTTAAACGTCAATAACTTTATTATTTGTTATCCGATTTTAATGAAATTTTCGGCATTTTGCTCAGTGAATTCTACTCTATGTATTAAGATTAGATATTTTCAGCCCAGACCATCCCTTTAATCAGTTCATGATTATTTACAAATGAATATTTCTTTGAATTTGATAATCATCATTTCCTAGTTTTGGTCACATTTTCCCCAGAAAATATGTAAAGAAAAAAGAAGATTTTGAAGGGGTCATCTAAAAGTGCTTCCCAGCCATACAAAACATGCAAATCGAGTAATGTTTTAAACTTTAATGATTTTAAGAATAGATTTAAATTGTTAGACAATTGAGCTTGACATATTTCTTTTTCCTTCAGTTACAAAATATGAAATGTATTGCCCATGCATGGATAATCAGGGTCTCCAATGCTGATGTCAGAAGTGATTTGCATAGAATGGGTATTTGAGTGCTTATCGACGTCTGCCACGTCAGAACAATATGACATTTTGAACTTAAAAAGACATTCATTAGAATTTATTTTGTTTCTGTTGTTGCGCTTCTTCTGCTTAATACACTCCTTGTTCTGACAGGAATTACTTGGAAACTTTATGATGATTGTGCTCTCTCGCGTCGTCCGTGTATGTAAATGTATATATAAATATCACTGAAAGGATATTGCATGAAAAAATGTAATTTCTGGTATTTTGAGTCTTGATCAGACACAAAAAACACATTCCGAAGCGATCGTTTTGCGCGTAGATTCCATAGGTTCTCATATAGATTGTGAGTATAGTCTTTCGTAGTGAATTCTATGTTTGAATTTCAAGAAATTTATTTTTGAATGCTCTTAGAAACGCAATTTTTATACTCCATTTTTACACAAAGTCCTTACCGTGGGGGGGGGGGTCCCACACCCTCTCCCGCTCGATCGCTTCGGTATCTTACGCTGTCAAAAATATTGTACCCCCTTCGGGATTTTGCCCCCCAAAAACTGAAAGTGTTCCGGCGCGCCTGGGTCTGAATATTTATCAATAATTCTTAGAAATCGTGAGAGTTCACATATTGATACACCATTACTGTTGAAGGAGCAGTGTATGTGAACAAAGAAAAGTTCTTCTGATCGCCATTCATAATGTCAAATAATAGTCCTCGGATGTAAAGTTTCAGTTTTAACATAATCGTTAGGCCCAAATTCATAACATTGACAAGTAGGTTGAAACATTATCTTGCCCAGATTTCATGAGTAAATTATTGTAAATTTGGCTCGGAGATTGAGATAATTCCATTGTTGGTCAATGCATTGTTTCATTAAGCCCCAAGTTTTGCATGAGTTAAATGTTTATTCATATCAATACTATTCAACAATAGAATCAAACCATTACAAAGTAAGTTTAGTGCTTTACAAAATATAATGAATTCATTTTTTTCCCTCAATGTATTCACCAAGCAATAGAAATCATGCAAAATATTCATAAACCACTGCTCTTGTAAAGCCTCTCTAAAATTTTGGGGTCTCCACTTCTCTCCCACAATGTCACTTCCTCACCCCAAAACCCTATTACATTTACTTTCAGAAGACATGATAATAATAGCGATAATGAGCAATTTTGCAAATTCATCGGTATATATCTATCCCCAAGAATACCCTAAAGTACATATAAGAAATCAATCTATGGAAGATCAAATATCAACTCTATTATGGATGTTAACTATCCAGATTTTAGCAAGGTTAACACATTGACTTAATACACAATAAGCATGAGTGAGTGACAATGCAGTCCTCTTAATGTAGTGGGAACGGATGAGGGAAAAGTTTGGGAGATTACATTTGTAACTTGTGTGTGTCTCTTTAACAATTCCAAATTAAAAAAAATATTTTCTTAGGAAAATATCTATGGAATTAATCAGAATACATCAGCTCAAATATACTTTTAAAAACATGAATAATTTTCTTTTATTTTTATATAGCATTTATTAATTATCAAATTCAGAAGAATGTTGCAAGGCGCCTGCAGATATTTTTAAACCCCACTCAAATATATATATACACACAGTGCATATAAAAAAAGTTAACACTTAAAAATAATCCTGTAAAATTATACATTGTAATATCCTGAAGCATTTTCCATGTTTACATTTATACAATTTCTTTAAGCAAATGACGACATAACTGTTTAAAAAAATCTGCTCGAGTGAGCACCACTTTTGAAAAGTTCGTAAAAAAATTATTCGAGCAGAACTTAGAAATAGTTAAATGGCTCATAAAGAACACACAGAATTTAGCTAGGAAGATCGATTTGAAGATATCTTTTACCCTTTAACTGGTTTCCTTATTTCGTTTTCGGATTAACGAACCTTCGGAACTACGAACCTTATTTCGTTTTCGGATTAACGAACCTTCGGAACAACGAACCTTATTTCGTTTTCGGATTAACGAACCTTCGGAACAACGAACCTTATTTCGTTTTCGGATTAACGAACCTTCGGAACAACGAACCTTATTTCGTTTTCGGATTATCGAACCTTCGGAATAACGAACCGTCGGAATAACGCCACAAATGTTCGGATTAACGAACCCTTTTTCGTTTTCGGATTAACGAACATCGAGGTATAGGCAATTTACGTGTTTCGGAATTACGAACCTTCGGAATAAAGAACCTTCGGAATTACGAAGCTTCGGAATTACGAAGTGTAACCCTCCTTATAGAGTATCGAGTACTTGTTATATATAATCATTCGATAGCTGTTGTGAGAATTTCACTGGTCTCTCTTCGTTGTAGAAGTTAACCCGCTGACTACTGAAACTGAGTGGTTCTTATACAATACAATTTAGTTGTCAGCGGGTTAATGTTTGATATGTAACAAAAATGCTTTGAGTTTCAATCTAAGTTTGATAAAAATTAATTTTCATTCCGAATATTCTCAGTATGGTGACTTTTTTGTATTTGTTTTTATTAAGAGTCACATCAAATTACAATATTTACAATTATTCAAGGAGATTAAAGAAATCACAAATAATTTTTAAAAGTTTAGAAAAGAATGTGAAAAGGGGCAGATGATATTAGCTTACAACACATAATCTATACCAAACACTATTATTATGTAAACTTATAACAATTCTTACGGTGACTTGATTGAGACATGAACCTATTGATATAATAGGATTTTATCTGTTAAAGCTAACTTGGAATGGGTTGAAAGGCACAAAATGTCACTAAATAGAAAATGTGTGGCCGATGATTTTGGTTTTCATCTTCTTATATATTATTTCTTTTTCAGAATCTACAGAATTGATTAAGCTTTCCAGTTCTAGACACTTAAATGATATTTGACATTGGTGCATTGCGGATAATTGTTTACAAATTTTATGCCGCCGGACGAGTAACCCGCGTCTGGCTATAAGCTTAAAGGTCAAGTCCACCTCAGAAAAATGTTGATTTGAATCAATAGAGAAAAATCAGACAAGTGAAATGCTGAAGATTTCATCAAAATAGGATGTAAAATAAGAAAGTTATGACATTTCAAAGTTTCGCTTATTTTTAACAAAATAGTTATATGAACGAGCCAGTTACATCCAAATGAGAGAGTTGATGATGTCACTCACTCACTATTTCTTTTGTTGTTTATTGTTTGAATTATACAATATTTCAATTTTTACGAATTTGACGACTAGGACCTCCTTGTCTGAGGCAATTAAATGTTAAAATAATGGAATTCCACGTGAAATAGTGAGTGAATGACATCATCGACTCTCATTTGGACCTTGCTGGCTCGTTCATATAACTGTTTTTGTGAAATGCAGCGAAATTTTGAAATGTCATAACTTTCTTATTTTACATCCGATTTTGATGAAATTTTCAGTGTTATGCTTGTTGAATTTTACTCTTTTTATTCAAATCAAGTTTTTGTTGGGGTGGACTTGTCCTTTAATCATCCTGCTGTGGTAATAGGCTATAACTCTTCTTCATCGTTTTATAAAAGCTGTGGTGAGAATGTCAGGAGCCCTATCTTTCAAAGAGCAGGTCAAATTATTTTTCTAACAAGAATTAGTGCACCATTTGCGTTGCTCTTTGTGGTAGCAGATCATTGAATGGTTAGATAAAATTTTGCTTATATCTATCATAATTTTAGAATGTATACAAGACACACAAGATAACATTTGGACACTGACTAACAAAGAATTGCGACTGATTCGATCAACTTTGGACGGCCAACAACGTCAACATCTATTATGCATGCTTGTTCAAAATATTTTCTAGCTATGATGGATATTCATGCATTAAAAAATTCAGTGCTTCTCTTTGTTAACAAAGGATTTCCTGTAGAAAAAAATTATGACACTGATGGATTTCCATAGAGTTACAATTGATTGGATCAATCGTAAAAAAACATTATTTAAGCAAAACAGCGAGCTATGAGAAAAATTCGAAATTGCGATGTAGTAATGTTTTAAAAATACAACGAACCTGTCAAGTGGCATATCTATAGAAGTTTTAAAACTTAACACATGTTATCCTTGCACTGACCATTATACAGCAATCATGTAATGTCTATAAAACAATCCTACCCTCTAAACTTAGCCTACCCATCTTAAAGGCTGAAAATAACTTTATCTAAATAAAGTAAAATTCACACAGTAAAATGCAGATAATCTCATCAAAATCTGATAGCATATATAGTGAAGTTATTAAATTTCAAAGTTTAGCAATGTATTGTGAAAACAGTTATACGCTTATCGTTATAGATATTCATTAGATGGGTTGACGATATCACATCCCAACTTTCCTCTATCTTATGTTATTACATGAAATCATAATTCATATGATAATTTCATTTTTTCGTATAATTACATGTATGTGTAAACGATATGTCTCCCTTATAATGAAGTAAGTTGCAACAATGAATGACTAATGCACTAAATGATCGGTTGTCAATCTACAAAAGTAGTTTGTTAAGTTGGTGGAGGAAAATATTTGAATAAACCTAATTACTGATTAAAAAAATACAAAAGGAATAAGTAGGGATATGACATCATCAGTTTGCTCATTGAATAACATGAAGACGTGCCTAGAACTAAATAATGCAAATCTACAAAATGCGGTAACTTTGTTATTCTTTGTCAAATTTTGATTAACTATTCATTGTTTTGATTGTTTTATTTTTCTTTATCTGTTCAAATCGTATGATTTTCAGCCTGGAGTATCCTTTTAAAGATATATGCTACCTTCAGTGGTCGAATGTGGAAGTAAGAAGAAAGTTAACGATCATTCAACTCGACTAATTGAATAAACAATGCACTTTTTAAGCGATGAAACTGCAGAAAAACCAAGACACTTGCAAAATAAGAAGAACAAACAAAAGCAAAACAAAAGAATAATAATATTACAGGGTTATTATATTGCGCACATATCCACCTTGTTAGGTGCTCAAGGCGATCCTATATTTCCCGGCTAAGCTATATAGGCGTTCAGACCGCACACAACTTCTTAAAGGTCAAGTCCATCCCAGAAAAATGTTGATTTGAATCCATAGAGAAAAATCAGACAAGCACAATGCTGAAAATTTCATCAAAATCGGATGTAAAATAAGTAAGTTATGACATTTCAAAGTTTCGCTTATTTTCAACAAAATAGTTATATGAACGAGCCAGTTACATCCAAATGAGAGAGTCGATGATGTCACTCACTCACTATTTCTTTTGTTTTTTATTGTTTGAATTATACAATATTTCATTTTTTTACGAATTTGACGACTAGGACCTCCTTGCCTGAAGCACAAAATGGAATTCCATGTGTTCAGTGAGGAATGAAACTTCATTTTTCACATGACAATGACGAGAAAATGAAACATTTCCTATTTCATATAATCAAATACAAAAGAAATAGTGAGTGAGTGATGTCATCAGTTCCTTATTTGCATACCGACCGAGATGTGCAAATAACTGTTTTGTGAAATGAAGCGAAACTTTAAAATGCAATAACTTTCTTATTTCACATCCGATTTTGACGAAATTTTCAGTGTTATGCTTGTTGAATTTGTCTCTTTTTATTCATATCAGGTTTTTGTTGGGGTGAACTTGTCCTTTAAGGAATTACTTCCTACCGTTACCCATTTACCTCACCTGGGTTGAGTGCAGCATATTGTGGATCAGTTTCTTGCTAAAGGAAATTACGCCATGACTGGGATTCGACCCTCTGTTTCAAAGTCCGGAGACTAATCCACTGGGCCAAAACGCTGATTGTAACCCATTAAACAAGTGGCAAGAAGATACAATTATACGAGGCTTTGTGTATTCATTGCTCAAATATAACCTGTCATGACCCTAACCATTATTTTCTAAAGCTATGATTTCCACAGCAAGTTGGTAGAATCCATTCCTGAACAATGTGTCATTGACGTCTCGTCGATATTTCATGCTGATCTCGTTCTTAGGATCAAAAGCTTCCATCCAATCGTTCAACCAGCCAGAAATGTGTGCTTCTAGATCATGGCGGTTCCCCTTCTTTTCTAATCCCTTCAAACCACATAAAATTGCCATCTTTTCATCAGATATATTGGTGCATATATCTTGCACAACGAGCGGATGAGGTGTCTTTTTTCTAAAGCAACCTTTGAAAAAAAGAAAGAACATTTTCATTGGCAGATTAATTCCTACATCTGTCACACCTTTTGATATCAAACAGTTGTATTAAAAACAGCTGCATGCATCAACAATAGGTTATAATCACAGAAATTAAAAGCGAACATTATCAACGAATTAATCAATTAACTTCCTTTAAATAAAAAGGCACTCTTCGGATATATCATTTACTTGAACAAAAAGTGCAGGGATGTAGTATATGCGGGTTATACTCCTTTACAATTGCAAGTCATTTTAACAAACATTTAACCGAATAGACCTAGACATTGTACCATTATCAACTCTAATTCAATTTAATTGCTGTGATTAAAAAAATTGTTTTTAAAAGAAATTAGGAGCTTGAAGATTTGAGATACGATAAATAAAGCGCGGAAGCTTAAACGTTTTATTAAAACTGAGATAAGACCTAGACATTGTTCGAAAGGGTGCATAATAATTTGGACTAGTGTTTTCTTCTTTTAGAGAAGAAAACACTAGTCCCAATTATTGATAGATAGAATCTTATCATTCAGTAAATTACTGAATGGTGAGATTCTATCTATTAGACAATCGTATTCTCCCTCTCTGATGGATTTTGAGATGGTTTATGATGATGTAATTATTGTGCTTCCCCAATTTAAACATAGTTATCAAAAAATAAAATATTAATTTGTGGGAAAAAATGAGAAAATTGCATAAGAATTTTTTTTTGCAAATCCGCATCGTATCGATCTGGAATCATTCCGCATCGTTCAAAAGTTGGAAATCCGTGTTTGTACATGCACTAACTATAATACTATGGTCTCATTTGCTCTACGGCGGGCGTACGGCGAGTCGAAAACAGCCGTTTTATTCTTTTTTTTTTACTAAAACCACCTATATGTAGCTGGTACAAACAAGTGATAAAACGGCCATTTTCGACTCGCCGTACGGCCGCCGTAGAACAAATGTGACCAAGGTATAAATTATGTTACTGCGATAGAATTACATTCCGTTTGATTGCCAGTGGGATGTACATGGGCGCAGGTATTCACTAAACAACTGCGATTTATTCAAGAATCAGTGATAAATAGTAAAAACATGAAGGAGTGATTCATCACAAATCATACCCCTTCAAATAATTTTGGAAATCTCATTAATGATGTCCTGACACTTGAACATTGTGGGCAATGTTTGTGATCCTGAACAAGATGTCGTATCATGTAACTAGATAATTACTGCTAGCGCGAAGCGCAAGCAGAATTTTTGTGTGTACCTTCTGGCCTGATCGAAAAGGTACCTGTTAAGGACTGTTTGCAGTTAGGCACAATTGAATAATGTGAGCTTGAGCTTAAATACTTGTCATTCCGACCTAAAAAAAATTGGACATTTCATGCACTTTTTAATCATGAACGGGATAGGTATATAACTAAGAAATTGACGCAAGCGGGAAGCATGGACGGAAAAAATGAGATTTCAAACTTAAATACGCGACATTCTATTCATGTTTTGTAAAACATGAAAGGATGGGTAATTTGGTATATTTCTATATTAATAATGAGAGCGCGAAGCGCAAGCAGGAATATTTTCATATTCTGATCTGAAGCTGGATAATTTAAGCACATTTTAAATAAAGAACAAACTGCTTATCTCAATAAACATGCGTGTTTTTTTTTTTAATTTAGACCCAGAATCTGGGCATTTCTGAATACATTTTTATTAAATCTTTTCATTTCATTTATTGAATTCTGTTTCACAATGTTGTACATAAATAAGCATAACAAAGTAAAGAATATTACAAGACGTCATATCATACATATAATTTGGTCTATAGATTTGATTAACACAGTGAAAAAATTAAGCTGCCTCAGATGATTTTTGTATTTTAGAGGATTTAAAGCGGAGAGGCTTGCCGAAAAAAAAAGTTTGTATGAAAAGCAACCCCAACTTAGTTTCATTACCTAATTTGCTTACTCACAAAAATAAGCTCGTAATAATAATAATAGTATTGATTATCAATGTACACTTTGCAAAAAAATCAGTAACTGAAAAAGCATTAAAAATATAAAATCGTAAAAATCAATAATGCGAGTGTCAAGCGCGAGATATTATTTTTAATAATTATTTTGACCAAGGACCGGGACATTTTAAAGACATTTTGTCATCATAAATGATAACTATCTTCCTATTGTTATTACCTAGTGAGAGCGTGAAATTTGTTGTAAAATTGACATTGAAATTTTGAGCACTTTTTAATTATGAATAGACTGCACGGGATAACATATCTTAAACAATTAAAGCGAGTGCGAAGCACGAACGAAGCGCGATCGAAAATTATACATAGTGACATGATTTTTTATTCCAAGTCTACCCCTCCCCTTATTTTATTCACTTGCTTTTCTTCCTCCGCTTATTTTCCTCTTCTTTTCCCTCCTCTCTTTCCCTCTCTTTTCTCTTCTTCTTCCTTTCCCCTTTCGTTTTGATTTTTTTCTCCGCCAATGGGGGGGGGGGGAAGGGAGCTCGGGCCACCTGAATATGACTATGTCTCATACGTTGCTTTAGATAAAAAGATCGACTTGCAGCAAATGAAGCTTTTTAAAGATTCTAAACTCTTAGGTAATCGTTGATCATTTTCCCTTTTTGACGTATCGGGAATTAAGGTTTATAGCAATATTTTTTTTTTGAACTTTTACGTAACAAAATGGAAATATCCACTGATTGTCAAACAGAGATAAAAAAAATCAATGGTCAATGCAAGAAACATTGCACTGATTTTTTTTTTTACTTTTAACTTCGAGAGATCGTCTATTGTTAAAAAGTACGTGGATTTGCAGTTTTAAAAATGTTACTCTGCAATTCACTCTTTTTCTCTGTTTGTAGGATATCTTTCTTCTTTGGATTTAAGATAGGTAATTAGATATATAAGGCAGGACGGATTATAACACCTGAATAACTTTTTGGATATTTTAACGTTTTAATTAATCACATTTTTTATGTTCATTTCGTAAAATGGGCACACGAGTTTAACCAACTGCAATAACAGAACGAGGATGTTTAGTGGTACATGGTCCTAAAAACCTATTCAATCGATCAAATGCCAATATTTTTTTTGTTCAAGTGATACAACTTATATTGTTATTTTTTATTGTCAAATTAGAAAGTTCTGTTTCTTTTTCCAAAACACAATGTGGAACATGCATAAGCTTATATTTTTACCTGTCAAGATCTCTTCACAGAGACTGTTCAGCCCAGCTTTTCTTAAAATAAGAGCGATCTCTAAACGAAAGTGGTAAGACGCAGGTCGGATTTGCTGTTTCCATAGTTTCATGAGTTTTAGTTTGTCTGTATTTCCTTCCTCGTCTTGACATCGTTTAACATCTTCTTCGCTGAGGTCAATATGTTCAGAAACCTGTTTCATCTCGGCTTCTCCGATGCAAGACATTATGTTCATCAGCTCACTTAAGCTTATTCTATAATCTATGCAATAATCATGATAATGTATGAAGTGGTTAATAGAATTATCGGAACTTAATTTCTCAGACACTCAAGTAACTGATCATTTTAAATGACGATAGAATTAATCTCACACTTTAATCAGAGTTCAAAAGCATTGCTCAAGTGCAAGCAAATAAAAACTATGGTATCAACGTCTTCCAATTTCAATTCACGCATGCTTTAATTTAAGGGATGGTACAGGCTCCAGATATTTATATTTCAATAAATAGAGTAAAATTCACAAAGCAAATGCCGAAACTTCGATCAAAATCGGATAACAAATAACGAAGTTATTAAATTTTAAAGATTTTCATTATTCCGGTGAAACAGTTTTGAGGCAGTCTTCTCGAATATTCATTATGTGGGCTGATGATGTCATATCCCCACTTGTTCTTTTGTATTTTATCATATGAAATTATGTTTATTCATTTTTTTTCTACAAAAAACTAAAACAATTGGATTGACAACTGATTAAATGCATTAGTTATGTATTGCCGCAACTTATTCCAACATAATGGAGACACATCATTCACACATGTCTGAAAATAAGAAGCAATTATGATTGCATGTAATAGCACACGAAAAGGGGGAAGTAGGGATATGACATCATCAGCTGTTTTCACAAAATACTGATAAATTTTGGAATTCAATAACTTCGTTATTTGTAATCCGATTTTGATGAAATTTTCAGCATTTTGCTTCGCGAATTTTACTCTATCTATTTAGATATAATTATTTTCAGCCCGGACCATCCTTGCTTACCCATTTTCTGCGATGCTTCACACGAAGATACATGTATATATTTGTTGCGTATTCTCCAATCACCATGATCATATCCACTCTCAGAAATGTTTTAACGTACCTACCGGGTTGGTTATGAACCTATCAACTGTTGGTTAAAAAAATACATCGTTTTACATGCAATTCTATTTCAACCAACAGTCGGTAGGTTATACTAACCAACCTTATATTTTTTCAAGTGTGTGTCACAAGGATAAAGTGCATGTGCCAAATATGTACATGGTGCAAGTAAAAACAGGGATTGATCTAGCTGTTGTTGCCTTTCGTCAGTTGCAAACGAAAGGCTTCGGTTGATAGTGCTGTCACAACATTTACTGGGAGAGTGTTCCACATCTTCATGGTTCTGGGGAAGAAGGAGCATTGATGTTGTTGGGTCCTTGATTGAGGTATCAGATATCCTTGAGTGTGAACAGTTCTTGTTGATCTGGTACATTTGGTGGATCTTGTAGAACATCACAAGGCGAGAGATTTCCCGTCGTTGTTTAAGGGATGTCCATCCCAGCTCCTGCAGCATCGATGACACACTTGATGTACTGTGATATCGATTCAATGTGAATCTAGATGCTCTGCGTTGGATCATTTCAAGCTTGTAGATGTTCTTGGAGGTTGATGGATCCTAAACAGTAGATGCATATTCCCCCAAAGGTATGACGAGTGATTGGTATGCTGTAGCTTTCAACTTGGGAGAGTTTACTCGCAGGTTTCTTCGTATAAATGCAAGGGTGTTGTTAGCCTTTTGAAAAACATTGCTGATGTGACTGTTCCACTTCAGGTCTGATTTGATAGTGACACCAAGATATTTTGTTGCTTCTACAGGAGTAAGGATAGCATCTTTGAGTTTGTACTGGTGTACAAGCCTGTTTCGCTTCCTGGTGACTGTAATGACTTCACACTTATTGGTGTTCAATTCCACTTACTGGTCCACTGACATAGTCTGTTGAGGTCTTGTTGTAGCTGGTCAGCATCAGCATCTGACTGAACTGTGAGGTAGATGATAGCACATCAGCAAACAGTCAAACTATTGACATGAGTTGATCAGGCAGGTCATTGATGTAGTAGAGAAAGAGACAGGGGCCGAGGACAGAGCCCTGTGGCATGCCTGAAGTTACTTCGACTTGAGATGAACTGCGACCATTCAGGAGCACTTGCTGTTTCCTATTATGAAGAAAGTTAGCAATCCAGCGGTTGTTATGTCCTCTAACTCCATAGAACTCAAGTTTGCGGAGAAGGCGCTGGTGACCGACCTTATGCCTTGCTAAAGTCCAGCACTAAGATGTCTGTCTGCTTTCCATCTTGAAGGTTGTTGGTCAGATCGCTTACCAGTCCTAACAATTGTAGCTCACATGACCTGTGTTGTCTAAAGCCATGCTGAAGAGGGTACAGAATATCCTGGTGGTTTCCATGCTTCATGATGTTGCTTGCAAGGATATGCTCCATCAACTTACATGCGATGCAAGTTAGTGAGATTGGTCTGTAGTTGCTTGGTTCCGCTCTATCTCCCTTCTTGTAGACAGGCACTACGTTGGCATTTCTCCAGTCCTCTGGTATCTCCCCGGTGCTATAGGACTTCCTGAAGATATCCCTCAGGGACGGTGCGATAACACCTGATAGCTCCTTGAGTACTTGAGGAGTGATGCTATCAGGACCAGGTGCTTTCCTTGGCTTCAGATTGTCGAGCAATTTCTTGATACCATTCGTTCTGATGACATCTGGCATGGTTTCATAAGGCGAAGAAGGGAGAAGCAAATCAGGAGGCACTGGAGTCTCTTCAGTGAATACTGATTGGAATTGCTGATTGAGTGCATTGGCCTTATCAGTGGGGTCGGTAAGCTTCTTTCCAGCTGACTTGAGATGGGAAATTCCTCCACTGTCACTTCGGCTGAACCTAATGAAGCTCCAAAATCGTTTCATGGCCATGAATTGATTGTCTTCATCATCAGATCCATCAAAGATAGACTCAAGATATTTCCAGCATTCTTCCCTGATCTCTGACTGGATGATCTTCTTAAGACTGTTGCTATACTCTTCAAGGTTATATGGAAGAAGTCCTCCGGATTTCAAGATGTTTTTACATTTCTTGACAACCCTACTCCTTTTCTTTGATGAGCTTTCTAATTCTTGCAGTCACCCAAGGTAGGTTGGCTCTGGGCTTCAATATTGCATGAGGAATGTGTGCCTCGATATCATTCTTGATTCCTGCTTGAAATATGTCCCACAATTCACTAGTGGAGGCTCCCTCGAGCTTGGATGATATTTCATCAGCTACTTTTGACATGCTGTCCTTGAACCCTTCCCAGTCTGCTTTGCTGTAGACTGGAACCTTTCTAGGCAATTGATGTCTTCTTGATGGTTTCATGTCAAAGGTGAGCAGAGGACAGTCATGATCCGATATGCCAGGAAGAACACACACGTTGAAGGCAAGGGTGGGATTGTTGGTGAGGAACAAGTCCAGAGTGTGATGCCGTCTTGTCGGTTCTTCTACGAGTTGGGTAAGGCCATGATCATCCAACATTTCCCCAAACTTATGGTGAAGAGTAGGATGGCTGCACCCCGGGGGGGGGGGGCACTCGACCAAAAAAGTGGTAGGGGTGTGCCGCGGGCGAGGCAATAAATGGGGGCCTTGGAGCGGGCTTACTGTAAAAAGGAGGGTCCTCGGAACGGGCCTCGGAACTACAAATGTCTGTGAAAACGGGGGTCCTTGGAACGGATCTCCAGCGTGTGAGTGCTTATATGCATCCCTATGGAACGGGCAATCGTGCATGATGCAGCTAGCGCGGCCTCCGCCGTGTGCGCTCGCGTTTAGGCGATGGTCAAAAAGCGCTCTTTACGGCTGCTTTTCAGCGAAATTGCAGCTCCTTGTAGCAGATCAATGCGACCGGAACGGCGTAACGAAAAATATGCTATGCCTTGGAGCGGCTTTCTTTGTTCCTTTTTTCAATAAGACCAAAAATGCTATGCCTTGGAACGGAAATTTGAGTGTAAAAATGGGGGTCCCCTCCGCGGCACATACCCACTATGCATTATATACTGAGTGCCCCCCCCCCCCGGGGGGGCTGCACTCTTTCACTGTCTGGCTTGTCCAGTCCTAGTCAAGTTTGGACCTTGTTGTTTGGAAGTGCCCTTTCCCTAAGGCTAACATAGAGGGCACATGTCTCCCAATCTCTAATCAGCGCCAAACCACTCATCTGGGGAGGTAAGATGAGTGGATTGGCGCTGATTAGAGATTGAGAGACATGTGCCCTCTATGTTAGCTTTTGGGAAAGGGCACTTCCAAACAACAAGGTCCAATCTGGACTAGTCCAGTCCCAGCCTGGAAGGTTAAAGTCGCCCCGGATGACAACATGCTGACTTGAATTCAATCTTGACAGTGATTGTTGAAGCGCAAGTAGGCTGGTTTCATCACCTTTGTAAGGTTTGTAGTATGATGCATATGAAGCGTCCTGGATCCAGCCATCTCAAGCTTGCACCATACAATCTCGCAGTTTGTCTCCAGTTCTTCGACTCTGCTAGAAATCAAATCTTTCTTGGCTGCGATAAAAACACCTCCATGGGCGTCGCCTGGTCTGTCCCTCCGATAGATGTCAGATATTTCAGTTTGGAAAATTTCATTACTTAGAATGTTATTTGAAAGCCACGACTCTGTCCCTAGGATGACATCTGGGTCATGTTTTGCGACGAAGACCTGAAATGACAGCTTCTTGGCCCAAAGGCTTTGACAGTTGACATTAAGTATTCGTAGCAGGCGTCCCTTTGCTTTTGTAGCCTTTCTAAGTGGTGCCATATTGAGTCTGGTTGGAGATGAGGCACGACGTGGCAAGTCAAAGCTTTCGTCCATGGATAAAGATGTAGACGATTCAATACCATCATGATACAGGGAGCTGTAGGCATTTTCTTCACTGATATTAGCCAGTAATGAGACAGCGAGGTTTGACCTGCTTATGTTGTGGATACCACAATGATTACATATCCAGACCACTGAGCTGTTTCCAAAAGTATTGTACTCCGTGGAGTTAAGTCCTATACACTTGGAGTGGAACCACAGTTCACATGGTCCTTCACATTGTACACCCTTTGACTTCCAATTAAGTCACTGCCTTGAAACATAGGCCACATGGAAATTTTCGCTTCCTGGGCATGACCAATACCAGATTATCTCACATCAAAATACCCTGAAAGCTACAAAAACCTGGTATCTCGATCTGGTTTTTCTCAAGATGAACAATGACTTGTGCTTCATCTCATAAACAGGCTGAAGCCTTTCCAAGCCAGCAGTGTGTAAGCTAAAACTCTGTTATGAGTTGATCATCGGACACTCAAAAGCAGCTGGGACTGTACTACATATACCATAAATCATGCCTTCAATCCTTGAGTCCAAAATTGATCCTCAAAGTTCCTTTTCATGCAGAAATTCTCTCCAAATAGCAATTATGTGACAGATAATGACATCCTACACTTGGTTCTTGAATGGATTCCTGAATATTGATTAGGATGCGGAAGATATTTGTAGATTTTGAGAGTAGAATTTTAGATATCCCTTACCCCAGTGACACACACACACACTTCGTTCTGCAACGATATCAAATTCTAAGCACAAGTTTGATATTTCTATATTAGCCCCTCTGCTTGTTCTCAACTCACATGGACCTGGCCACGGAGGATTATTTATCGTTTCTGGGGGTGATGTGGCAATGCTCAGCACCCCTAGTAACAATAAACTAATGAAACTAATCATCCGTGGATAGGTCCCTGTCAACTCAACATTTCACAGTGTGAATTGACATGTCAGTGCATTACATAGAGCTATCATGAATTTCTTAATAACCACAACCAAGTCTTACCAAGGAAAGTCGAGCATGCAGCACGGAGAAACCCGATCTTTCGAAGTTCCCCACAGAAATCTGTACGATCTTTCTCCTTATGTAGAAAAACACTTATCATACGATCTTGTAATAGATCCACAGTGCATCTTCGTTGGTCTAACGCCGATGGAATACTGATGTGACTCATGATTTTTGATGGCTTTATTGATAGTGATGTCATCAGTGGAAGAATATCCCCCATCAACAGATCCCAGGCGATTCGAATCAACTCTGCTTTATAGACAAATTTTGTTTCGTTCTTTTTTGCAAGGCATTCTGGATAAAAATAAACGAGTATAATGTGTTTTGGTTGTTGGTCTTTTTTTTTTATTTGATCAGGAGCGGCGATCCTTGGGGCTGGGGCACAGCCTTTAGGCACAGCCCACCCTCCACTTTTTGAAGCACTGATAATGCCCCCTCACGATCGTGTACTTTGACCATTCACCTGACATGCCTGAAGACCCGTTTAAGGTGTTACCAACTGCTCTTTCTCGTTTTGTACCAAAAATGCCCCCTCACGAACGTGTTCTGTACCCCCTTCAACCTGAAAAGGACCCGTTTTATGCGTGAGCAAGTGCCCCCTTGCCTTCTTGTAAGTGCCCTTTCTCGAATCAGTGCCCTTCATGAACGTGTTCACTGCCCATTTCACCTGAGAAGGGCCCTCTATGTGTTAACGAGTGCCCCTTTGCCTTCTCCTATGCATGTTCTTCATATCAGATATGTTGTCCTAAAAACACATACTCTTTTTGTGCACGATTACAGCGCCCGGCTTCTTTATTTAGCGTTCCGCATCCCTCTCCTAGTGCATCCTTTAATCGCATAATCCCTTTCAAAATATGATTTGCCCCTTTCGTGATTTCTTTTTTTCTGTTGATAATGAAATTCATACCTTTTAACGTGTAATTATATGCCCTATTCAATATGCCCTTATTTACTTAAAAAAAAGGACCTTTCCTTTTCTAGTTTGTTCAAACTGTTAGTGTTTTGATGGCGTGTTATTTCCTTTGGAACAGGTGTTCCCATTATATGATTCGAAAAACACATTTTGAATTGATGAATTTCAAATATAATTATCTCCAGGAAAACGAGGCTACTGCTGAAATCCTTAAGTTTCATGAATCATGATTAATTTGCGGATGCTCGTTTATATCGATTTTTAGATGGAAGAACCACGATCATGAAAGACATGAGATTGTGCACAAATTTGGTTTACAGATAATGTCACTTTCAAAGTAAGCATGGTAAAGGTGTCTTTACCTCGGTGCTCTTTTTTTGCTGGGATTATATTTTTCGGCTGCACCTTTTCTTGGACACCATAGAAAAATTCATTTTCTAAGAATCACCATGAAAATTAATTCAAACATGATCAGTTTAATTAAACTCGATACACAATACCCCAACAGTAATAGTCGATCTATCAATATTTGATGTCTCATAGCAGGCGCGTAGCCAGGAGGCAGCCAAAAAGTTAACGAAATTTATATCAAATGTGATGTGACCGAAGTAGGCTTTACGTACCACTTCTTATCTCAGTTTTAATAAAACGTTTAAGCTTCCGCGCTTTATTTATCTTATCTCAAATCTTCAAGCTCATAATTTCTTTTAAAAACATTTTTTTTATCACAGTAATTCAATTGAATTCGAGTTGATAAGGGTACTAGAGACGCAAGAGACGCCTTCTTTTGATTTGAATTTGATTATACAACAAAATATTATGCGATCCCCCTCTCCCGTAGGGTGTGTTAGCACGCTTTGCATGCATTTACTACCCCCTCCACAATTAATTCCTGGCTGCGCGGTTGTCTCTCATTAAGTAAAACGTTTGAATAATTATTTTGTGGAGTTGATGAAGCGATTGCAATTATATTTCTTATCATGATAGAAGAATAGACAAAGAAATTCACCACCAAGTCCGATGCAGCTGAGAATTTCTCGCAACTCATTGCGATTGATATTTCTGCTCGCCTTGCGAATAAACGGATTTCGAAACTTGTCTAGTATCTTTCCACGAGCAGACATGACAAAAGCTTGTTCGAAGATATCAATGCCAAGTTTGCGACTGAGGTCTTCGTCTTTCTTTGATGCAAAAACAAACGCAAGAGCTTCCCATATTTCATCATCTGACGGAGCGCTTTCTGTAAAAACGAAATTATATTGATAGATTATTGATCCAATAATGAATAATAATGCAACATATTATTCATGTATATTGTTTGACCATGACCATTTGTGTGGAGATGATCCGTTCATGAACAGAAAATTGACTTTTTAAAAGAATCGTTATTTCCATAATTCTATTGTTGTTGTTTTGGTTTAGTGTCACAAATATACAAAAATATATACCCTATCGAATATAGAAGGAAAGGGTCCTGATCTTTATTCAATAGTTTCTATACACCGCTTCTCCTATGGCAAACTTCATCTTTTCCATGATTTGCTCTGTCCCTTTTCTCCTACATTTATCCCTTTTTTCAATCTTCAAATCATTACACCCCATGTCTTCTTCTACTTCTTTTTTTTCTCCGCCTCCTCCTTCTGTTCTATTTTATTTTTCTTCATCTCTTTTCCTTCATCATTGTCCCCCATTCTTCTGCATCTTGTCACCCTTTTTTTCTCTCGTTAAGCCATTTTTTAAACCAAAACCTCGACATCCCACGTATTTATTGGTCATTGCCAATCTACAAACTAATGTAAATAAATTAAAAAACATGTAAGTGTTGTAATTTCCATATTTTAGACCCCTTTGAATGAATTAGGCCTCATAATCAAACATTAGGTAGGGGGACACGCAGCAAAGACTTACCAGAATAATCTTGTAGAAGATCGCGGATAATCTTGAAATCTCTCACAGAATTGTCGGCAATAACCCTATCCCTCCATTCGACCAGCACATCCTTTATCATGTTATCGTTCCGTTCACTTCCATCCATGTTGGCCGAAATGTTAAAAAGTTCCTTGCACTTCAGTGTTGAGAGAGGTTTTACCACTTCGATATACTGATCAAGGTCATCATCAAAGATAGTTGTATAATCTATGAATAAAAGAAAAAATGGATGATGATTGTGTCATCAAACTATCTCATTGTATAATTTATTCAAACTAACACCAGTTCATAATATGACGACTTTTTCCTGAATCGTTCAACATCCCAACACGAGAGCGGCAAAAAAAATTGTTGTGGCCCCCAAACTTTAAAGTAAAAACAACAAAAACTAATGAATGTTCACCCTTGAATATCATTATGATCATTTGCCCCAATTGCAGTGGCCAGCATCTCTCCAGATTTCCAATGTATTGCAAGGTTACGACAATGCCATGTCGCTCATAGAGGATATCTAAGCTAGATAGGAACGTGTCGAATGTGTGCTATATTCTCGCCCAGATCATGTTCAATACAAATTTGGTAGTGCTCTTTACAAGCATATCGAAATGATGGCTTTAGACCTACCTTTTTTTTATAATGTCAGGGGAGCGTTTGCTTTTTTCTACATATTAAACTTGTCAGAGAAATTCCCTTAAGTTTGTACTTCAATTCAATTCAATTCAATTCAATTCTGGTTTTATTGTGAAAATGGTACATGACAAAAGTCCGAAGACTCATATTATCATATTTACAAAGTAAAAATGTACATGTATTTTATTAAAAGATTACATTATATCACAATTCTAGTGCTAGACAAATAATCAACAAATAAAGCCATAAAAAAATAATTATGGACAATCTCAAAAAAGATTAAAATTGATTGAAATTGAAAACATTTTAAAACTATCATCGTCAAAATTAAATCAGCAAAGTTGCGAGTATTAAAAACATGTATAACTTAACATTTATACTTTAAAATATCATCATATTTAAAACTAGAAAATATGAATATATAAAATTGCAAATAGCAATACAAATTGAATAATATATAGGTCCTATAAAAATATAAACCAGATCAATGTTGTGAATACTTGCAATTTCAAATTAGTTTGAGAATACATATATGACAGTCATTAAACTAAAGAGAAATAAATATGATGTTACTTAAGCTCTTTATCATACTTAAACTGTCACGTTCAAACACTTGCAACTAATATATTTCTGAGATTCGGAGATTAGCATTTTATTTCAAATCATGATTAAATTGTTAAGTTCGTTTTGATATATCTCCAAATAATCTCCAAGAGAAACATGATTTATTTCATTTTGACTCTTGATTTCCTGGAAGAAACCGTGTCTCGGAAGGTCGAAAATTCCACTGGAACATGCCTTATACATCAATAAATCACCGAGGATCGTGATGCTGAGAAGCAATGACGTCGAGGTTTCTTGAAAAAGAAAATCAGGGATTTCCCTGAGAAAATCGAATGAAATAGTCATCACACTGGCTCCTTTTTTTACGCAAACACAATTAATGAAAGAAAAAGTTAGGGCTGGTCGACGGCTGGCGACGCTCTTATACATACCGAATCGGTCATAATATGGATGGGCAACTACTGTCAGATGACCTGTATAACGGCGGTGAACAAGTGTCTTAAAATGGCCTGTAGAGAAAGCAGAAAAAATTTCTCGGTAAAATGTACATCGCTCATTCTGAGTTTAAGATACTCTTATTCCTGTATTTAGCTGATACTGACGCACCATGACCAAATATCCCTTTTATGTTCTCAACAGAGAATTCAAAATCATCAATAACACTATACAGGAGTGTTGAATAAAAGGTTTATTTCCAATTCGTCTAATGCCAATTCGTCCAATTGCCAACTCTTCTACTATCATTTGGTCTACCATCAGTTCGTCCACTCACCACATGATCCTCTATCATTTAGTCTAATGCCGTTCCGTCTAATAAGCAGCTGGTCCAATAGCCATTTAGTCCATATACGATTTTGGTCTAATTAAACTAAAGTGTTAATTATGCAAAATGAATGAAAAGAAAATGGTCAAAGACAAACTGGTAATTAGACAAAGAGATGATTGGACCAAATGGACGTTAGACGAAATGTTGATGGGCGGAATGGCATTAGACTAAATGAAAGTAGGACACAGTGGGAAATCTCGAAGTACATTTCTTATTATCTCTGGGATTAAAAACCATTACTATAATTGTCATGATAATAATGATCATGACAATAATGATAATGATAATGATAGCTATAATGATGATGATAATATTGATAACAATGTTAATTCTTATAATGATATCAACATGAAATAATGATGGTAATAATAAAAAAAATAACAATAGCAATAATAATAATATTATGATGATTATCATGATATTCAGGGTTTTTTTTTGTTAATGAGAATAGTGATGAAAAAAAACTATAATATTAAATATAGCAAAATGCTAAGGATAATAAACTTTGCTGTAACACAAATTACAATGATAAAATCTATGTGCTTTATTGAAAGATTAATAATATGAGGCAATTGACCTTTCATTTTCAGCAGTTAAGGCCAAAACGTGCCAGTAATTATTATTAAGCATCTGTGGAATGTGAAAATAATAACGGTTATACAAATTGCCTGTTTTGTTTAACCATGTTTATCATTGACATATGGTGTTATAAACAATTTTAGATTTGTAGATTATGATGTCAATATCTGACTACCTCCCATTCTTGAATGAAGCTAATAGCCTGTACTAACATTCATGAAAGTTTCATGCTTCAGGCATTACAATTTAACAGATGTAATCAAAGTTAGACTGAATCCATAACAGATTCCGCATGCACTTTACTGCGTAATTTGATTTGTAATAATACTGGCGATTATGATTACCGGTTAAATCATGACGACCTATTTTTATTACTGCGTCATCTAGTTTACATCTCTTTTCGTAGTTGGAACATTCTGATTCGCGTAGCCATTCAGAGATAATTTTGCATGAGTTGAGCAAATGATTATTATTTTGTATAATGATATCATCCATTTGACAGCTGCTGACTTTTGAGCCCAAGTCCAATCGTCTGCAGTGTCTCCCGGTCAGTTTATTGACAAAGGCTCTCACTTGGTCATGGTTTACTGGTGCCTGGAGGTCATCTGGAACTGCGATTTGAAAAAAAGGGAAATGTAAGTTTCAATAAAGTAGAGGCTTATATAGTCATTTGAATGTATACGGTACATGCCATAATAACAGCGATTCGTGATTCAAATAGCAATCGATTGGCACTTGTTTAAGGTCAAGTCCACCCCAGAAAATTTTTGATTTGTTGTTGATTGTTGATTTGAATCGATAGAGAAAAACCCAACAAGCAAAACACTGAAAATTTCATCAAAATCGGATGTAAAATAAGAAAGTTATGACATATTTAAGTTTCACCTATTTTTCAAAAAACAGTTAAATGCACAACTCAGCGATATGCAAATGAGAGAGTGGATGATGTCCTTCACTCACTATTTCTTTTGTTTTTTATTGTTTGAATAATACAATATTTCAATTTTTACAAATTTGACAATTATAGGACCAACTTAACCATAAACTGTTAAATAATGGTAATTCCACATGTTCAGGGAGAAATAAAACTTTGTTTCACTTGACAAGGAGGAGACGGGGAGGAGAATATATATTATTTTTCATATGATAAAATACAAAAGAAATAGTGAGTAGGTAACGTCATCAGTCTGCCAATTTTCATACCTATCAGGATGTGCATATAACTGTTTTGTGAATTTAAGCGAAACTTTGAAATGATAACTTTGTTATTTTACATCCGATTTTGATGAAATTTTCAATGTTTTGCTTGTTGGATTTTTTTCCTTTTTTCAAATCAACTTTTCGTTGGGGTGGACTTGTCCTTATATTAAAACACTTACTAGTGCCAAACGACAACGTCCCTCCGAATAAAATGTTTACAAGTTTTCAATAATAAAGCATACGTGTGTCAATCTTTTTTTTTTCTTAAAAAAAGTGCACACCTAGTTACAAAGAACCAAGTAGGCTATATAGCATTTCCATTTATTTGAATGCAGGATGAAAGAGCGTTGAAGATTAAATGCCTTGCTCACGGACATAGGTGCCGCGGCCGTGCATGCATCAATCCACGGACTCGCCATGTATTGACAGGCACCTTAGACCACTCGGCCACTATTTTCTTACAAGGAAAATCGCATTAAAAGAAACATTCTATTACGAATTCCTTAGAAATACATCTGTCTAAATAGCAACTATTTAAATTATGTGCTTCGAAGAAAAGAATAAACAACCTTACCGTAGATGAAAATATAACATTATATTTAATCATCATTGCAGTATTAAGTGTATCAGCCAAATAACTAAAACATTTATAATGTATGAAAATAAATAAAACAGAGTAGTAATTCTGAGAACCCACTTGCCCTGATCTTTTAAATCAGGTCATCGACGGTTAAATATGCCTTAAAGAGTAATCAAATTGAAACCAGGTTGGTTTCCACTTTACAAATAGAGAGTGTTAATATTAATAATATGCAATTATTTTAATGTTATAGGTGTAGCCTAGGTAATTTGCTAGTCAATTGAAACTTTAATTTTCAGATCAAAGACGGGTATGCCTTTCTTTACCTGTGAGTAAAAGTGCGTCATCTGTTGTGCATCCAGCTTCCTCCATTGCCAAACTCAAAAGCACAAGAGGATTTACGTCAAAGTCACAGCTGCTCCATTTTATCAACTCTCCCAATGCTAAGCGAACATCCTGACCAGTCTTCCCAGTGAATTCGATAGGCTTTCCCTTCTCTGATTGGTCTGAAGTCAGCACCTGGATGAAGCGGTCTAACTTCTTCGGATCTTTCACATGCCATAAGATGTGCTCAAGAATTTGTGGAGAAACTTTCTTCGACGTATCTCTCCTAATGTCTGAATAAAACAAGAGTAGTTAACACGAGCAGACAATTTATGCGGAACTCGTTCACCTCTGACAGCGGAATTCAAACAACTTTACGTTTGTTTCTTGTCATTTTTGTTGCATTGTTTGTGTTGTGTTGTATATATGTTTGCAGAGGTTGGCATGTAATTTTTTTCTCTTCTACGTTCATAAAGGACAAACGGTCCTATATGATTTCATATTAGCAAAAATGTTCTATAATCTGGAGAATAACTGTATAAGCATTTACTATACTAATGTAAAACCTGTTCATACAGCATTATTCTATGCGTTGCACTATAAAACATTTGTGTTTTATATTTTCAGATCCATTGATTCTTGACCAGTTTTGCTAAATCAGTTTCAATGACTAACAACACGTTGCATACACCCAATCAATAGGCAAGTACAGTGGCGGACCGTGGGTCACGGCATTCGGGGGCACCAGCAAAAAATTCGAGTCACTTAGGGAGCGCGCGAAGCGCGCTCAGTTGCCAGGTATACTGACCTGATAGAGACATTTTAAGGACATGCAGTGCCATTTTAAAAACGGATATGTTTCTCACTGATTAAATAATGCGAGCGCAAAGCGAGTGCTGGATTTTTTTTATATTTAGACCTAATGCCTAAAAACAGACATTATAAGCATTTTTTTGCAATTATGATATACGTACTTGCCTCGCTAAACAAACAATGCGAGCGCAAAGCGTGAGCTGAAATTTTTGTATATATTGACCCGAAACGGAATATATTTTAGGAATCCATTAAGAGTATACATATCTCAGCATAGTCATACCATCCTTTGCTGATTTTGTTAGAATTACACCTAAACACATTTAGCACTTTTTGTAGACATGGTAATCATGATTATCAGTAGCATCTCACTAATCAAGTGCTGCGAGCGCGAAGCGCGAGCTGAAAATTTAGGAAATTCAGACCTAAAGAGAGGCAATCTAAGGCTTGTTTGCAGGAATTCATACCGTACGTATTTTAATAAACAAATGATGCAAGCGCGAAGTGCGAGCTGAAAATCTTTTATATTGAGATCAGAAAAACTGTCATTTTTAGGACTGATTTTATGGAATTCATAAAGAACAAACATCTCACCAATCAACTAATACGAACGTTAGCACGGACAGGAGATGTTTTATATTAAGACCTTAAGTGCGGCAATCACATAAAAGGGATGGTCCCGGCTGAAAATATTCATATCTTAATACATAGAATAGAATTCACGGAGCAAAATGCCGAAAATTTCATCAAAATCGGATAACAAACAATTAAGTTATTGAAGTTTAAAGTTTAGCAATATTTTGTGAAAACAGTCGTCATGAATATTCATTAGTTTGGCTGATGATGTCACATCCCCACTTTCCATTTTTATTGCATAAAACCATATTTTTTCATTATTTCATACTTGTGTGAATAATTAATATGTCTCCCTCATAATGAAATAAGTTGCAGCAATAAATATCTAATGCACTAAATCAGTTGTCAATCCAATTTTTCTAGTTTCTTGGGGGAAAAAAAATTGAATAAACCTAATTTAATATAATACAATACAAAAGAACAAGTGGAGATGTGACACCATCAGCCCACCTAATGAATATTCATGACGATTGTTTTCACAAAATATTGCTAATCTTTAAAATTCAATAACTTTGTTATTGTTATCCAATTTCGATGAAATTTTCGGCATTTTGATCAGTGAATTCAACTCTATTTATTAAGCTATACATACTTCCAGCTCGGACCATCCCTTTAAGTAGTCACGAAAAAGAAGCAAATGGCACTACATGAAATAATAATTACTCGAATTGCGAAGAAATATATTTGGTGTACAGATGAAAACGGGAGCGTTTTAGTACAACAGGATTATACAGTGCGTACCAAAAAAAAGTTTACACTTACAAAAAATCCTATAAAATTATTAATTTATAATATCCTGAAGATTTTTCCACATTCTAACATTGGTACAGATCCATTTAAGCAAATGACGAAATGAGTGTCGAAAAATATTTCCGCTTGAGTGAGCACCACTTACTTTTGAAAAGTTAGTGAAAAATGATTTGCGCAGAACTTTTAAATAGTTATGCGAATAAAAGTAAACCTTAATCATGAAGAACACGTGGAATTTAGCTAGTAAAATTGATTTGAAGATATCTTTTACCTTTTTAAAACTTGTTTCCTTGCCCAAAACACTTCGAAGGGTGCATTGCGCCCCACCCCACTCCCACACACACTGAGGCCATCGTGACGATATTTGCTTTACATTTTATACATGAAATGGTGTAGGCTTGATTTTCATTTTGTTAATTATTGTCGAGCTTGGAAAATTTGTGTATAAACAAGTATTAAATGAAAAATGAAATATAAAACTACTTTAAATAATAAAAACCTAGTGAAAAAAATGCTGGGGATGTCTGATATAAACTTTTGTTCAGATTTAGTTATGTCCTCAGATCCAGCTGGCACTAAAAGGATAAAGGTTGTTCTTTCTAAGGTGTTGAAATTTCAATTTGGGTTTCAAAATTGTTACAATATGCTTGAATGTATTTGTTTTATTTCCATTGATTAAAAGTGCAAGGGAAATGTATGAGAAATGTTTTGCAGGGTAAGTTTGATTTCGCCGTTTCCCCTTGACACAGCGTGAAAACGAGCATTTCTGCGCAAACAGATTTCTGCGAGCATTACAAAAATGGACAGTGCTCGCTCAAGTGTAACATTCTGTAAAAACTTTTACGTTCATTGGATAGATGAGACCCAAACCCAAGATTATATGTGAAAAAATTACCCACATATTGTATATTTTTTAATTCCCAGGGCTTTTTCAAAGTGTAAACTTTTTTTTTGATACGCACTGTATATCGCGATAAACAGTCTATGTGATCACCAGGAACAATTAAGACATGGGCCCTGAGCAAGTACATAATGTTTCATATGGTTATGAAAAAGTGCTCCTTATATAATATGACATTATCATAATATAATATCATATAACATTTATAATGAACATAATTTCTTCTTTCCCCACTACGTTTCTCTTCCTTTCTTCTTCTTTTTGTCCTTTCCCCCGTTTTTTTTGGCCTGTCGATGGGGGGGGGGTAGCACGTGCCCCCATGCCCCCCGTAGTTACGCCACTGGGCAAGTACTGTAGTATTCTATTTCTGAATCACGCTATTCACCAAGCATGGAACATGTAATTTTCTTCGCGACAAATTAGGGCGTTTTCCCAATCGCGACAGGGACGTATTCTACAACATAGAAAATCTATTTTGTCAAAAGACCTCACTGACAAAGCAGTATTGTCGGAAATGGGTGATTCAAAACAGCATTTTCGTCCTTGACCCTGGAAAAACGACATATTTGCAATTATTCGTCAGCTCAGAATCTTACGACGATCTGCAGTCCTGGTTCAATAATTTTCGACAATGACTTCTCAGCTGTTCATTGTGATTTGACTGGCTTTTTCAATAGATTTATTATGTTGTAGAATCCGTCTCCGTCGTGATTACGAAAACTCGCTTTAATCATTTTTAGAACATTATTTTCTAAATTAATTGGACACACATCATTGTGATTAAAAAAATGTTATGTATGACAACCTCCATCGAACAAAGAATTTACACTAGAGTAATTACCACAAATGATTTTCCATCCTCTTTCAGCACCTGCATGTCCTAAAGCCTCCTGCAACGTATAAGATCCTTTCTCTGTTTGATTTCCCATTTTCCATTTACACAGTGCCTCATAAGCTTCTCTTCTGGTAAAACCCTCTTTGATATCACTGATATTCAATGCGTGAAATGCAGAAAGCAACTTTTTGGTGGAATTAATATCGTGCAAGGTCGAGACCAGTATCCACAGTTCATAGAACGAAAGTTTTCCTGAAAAAAAACAATCCACAGTATTCCTTATGCAAAACATCGTGTTAGGGTGGGTGTGTTTGTGCGCGCGCGAGAACGTGTGGCTGTTTCAACTGGGTCATGCTGGTCAAATATTTATATCTTTTACCAAAATTTAATAATAGGATAATAAAGCTTTCCTAAATGGAGTTGTACGGTCACAGTAACTAAAGAAGAAATAGAAATGACCCTTTGGTTTGAAGCATGACCGTCTGCAGGGATTGGCGTATTCATATACGGCCGTGATAGAAAAGGGAGAAGCCAGATTGATTTGATAAGGGGTTGCAATACAAAACGTGACGTAATTTCATTTATTAGAAAATACAGATATAGAGTAAGACATGCATGACCTCTTTCTTACATACTATTTTCTTGTCCCTTTCCTTGTGTTTCTTATTTTCCCTCTTTCTTTATTCATTACTTGAAAAACCATAGGGGTCGCCCCCTTCTCTCTGTCGTCCCTGTAATTATCTAATTATTATACTATTTAACTCATTATAGACAAAATTGGTAGAACCCATCTTCGAATTTGAGGCGAAATATTTCATCTGGTATATTCCGGGTTACCGTCCGAAAGTATACGTTTTTTCTCATTATTTTAACTCGTGACCAAGCTACTAATTATCTGACTTGTCCATTTTTGACAAAAGCATTATTATTACCTTCTATTTTCAATGGGGGGATCATTTGCATGGCTTCTTGATCCTGGACGTCTGTGGGGAAAAATAGGCAAGAACAAGTAGTTGTTTAAAATTCGGTAAAGGCTGGCTTTTAAGCAATTATAGTGAAATAACTAATGAATCACTGACAGTAATAATATTATATCACACGTAATCGTATCGTATGAATAACCCCGAAGGAAATGAACATATAAATCATAATGAATTAAAGTACTTTTTCAAAGCTTTCCAAAGCTAAGATCACTTCTATCATGATTTTACCGTAATTATTTTTGTAATTTATTGATTCTTTTGTAACATTGCTTTTTGTTGATTTTCTGTGTATTTTTATGCATTCTTGTAAAACATTTGCCAAATCAGCTGTAACATGCTGCGATCATTTGTTCTAATAAAATCTTGAATCTTAAAAGCACAGCAAAAGGGTACTTACTTTCATCTCTTTTGCCTGGCTTCCTCCGTTGAAAAACACACAGTAACACAATCCCAGCTATGACACATGCTACTGCTGGAACTGTAATAGTAATACAAAAGGGAGGATAACATTACGACTGGTCTACGACTACAACTGTTAAAAGCTAAGTTTGCAAAATAGACTGAACGCAATTGTAATGACGTTATTAATTAGTAGGCCTATAGAGTAGGTTCAAACTTTCTTTATTGACCACATATAGGGACCAGCTTTTCTATAACAAGACCAGTTAGGTTTGAATGAATTATATCTCAGAAACATGTCAATAAGGATCACTATGCTCACAAATACCGTTATTGCTTCCCCTGACATGTTTCATTCATAACACGGTATTATAGTGTAAATAAAACCATGATTTATGGGCAGGCGCGGATCCAGGGGGAGGGGCACAGGGGGCACGTGCCCCCCCCCTTGATAAGCAAAATAAAAAAATTGTAATGTAAAAATGCCTCCTTTGAAATTGAAGACTTTTTTTTTTGCTTGTCAAAATTTTCTGATACGAAATAATTTGTGGTTGAAAACCTTTTTTATTTATTTTTTTTTTTTTGGGGGGGGGGGTCTTGTCAAAATTATCCTCCAAAAAATTTGCCTCCACCCCCCCCCCTTATGGAAAATCCTGGATCCGCCCCTGTTTATGAATACATTTTCAATTAAAAAAAGCTACTTAACAATGTTCAATTCTGATGTCAGTTCTTACCAATCGTTACGAGGATTATTTCTTTTTTCCCAAAACTTGGTGCCCCGGGGGTGGAAGTAACGGACAGCGTTGGACTTGTGACATCATTCAAAGTGGACCTAACCACTGAAATGGTTGCTGTTCTTTGATCTTCAGATCCAGGAATATTGAATGCAACACATGTGTACGGTATCTCACTCGGTCTGGCTTCAGTGAAAATCGCTTTACTATTTGTTCCATCTGCGTTTGTCCACTCCATACTAGCCTTACTCCCACATTTTTGAGAGCCATGTAAAAAGAAAAGATCCATACTTGGGAAGTATTTTAAAGCTGTGCATGTGATGTTTGTAGCGTCGGTGACCTGTATAGTACAATTCTGCCTCTGTTGGTCCTCACACTCCTCGATGACCGGGAAAGGTTCCATTGGAGTAGCTAGATACAGGCAATATACACAAATGGCTTATTAATAGAGAAATTATTGGAATCAGACGTTATCCAAGATCAATATCCAATATATATAAACCAGCTGGATCTCCGATTGATAACTGCTAATTGGAACCAGTTTGGTAACCTTGGAAGTACAAATCTAATAATTTCCAGCTACTATTTTAACCGGAATCAATGGAGCAATTTTTAAGAATTTATTAACCAAACCATGCAAACAAATTCTAATTGAAACCAGTTTAATGACCAATTATGCGCCCGTGTCCATATTTATATTTTATTTGAATCATAGTGAATTACAATATTTTCATTAATTACTCTTCATTGCTTAGTCGCACAACTATTATGTTAATAATAATAAGCAATGAATACCATGTTCGTAAATATTAGGCCTATAGATTTTAATATCCAACAACCGGGAGTGTTGCGTGCTTCTGTAATCCAAGCTACATTGTGGAGTTCCAGATAGATGCAGAGGTTCGAATGCTGCTCACGTCTCTGTTGACGTTAAATGCCATTCCGAGACGTAAATAATCATGATTGATACACGTCCATAAAAACTCAATCACACACACATTTTAAATAATTTTATAAAGATTAAATTATCTGAATTTCACCAGTGCACTTTACTTTGATATTTCAATCTTAATTTAACTTTAACAGTTTCAGTAAGGAAAAAGGTAAATGACAACATTAGAAACCTTGTTAACAAAGATGTGGTTTACTTAAATATCGAGTATCAATGAATTATACTAGGCCTATAGTTGTATTCATCTCACCGAATACTGCCACGTCTGAATAGTTGTGGATCAAAATGCCCAAGTGGTTTGAAATCCTGCAGATGTATCGTCCTTGGTCTGCTATGGTGATGTTTTTGATGATCAAAGAAAAAGATTCATCCATCTCACACGTCTTGTCATGCACACAAGATCCGAAACTTGATTCTCCTTCCACCCAGGATATCAAAATTGGGGAGACGCTTGGGTCGTCACCTTTCTTCCAAAAAACTCCTATTGGTATTCCATAAAACTCGCATTTTAAAACAATTCTTTCTCCAAGTTGGGCAGTTTTGTGCAAATCGGTATATACTGCGCCATCTGGCACATTTCCCGTGATACCTGAGAAACACGAAGGAAAAGACCTAAATACTACATCTGCACTTCAACTTATAAAGCTCTATGAAAAAAAAGACCTTAGATCTATATAACAACCATCATCAGTCCCAGTATTAGTATCGTTTTTGGACTATTTATTTTGGTTGATAAGGCTCGATCATAATCATCTGTCTCTCTCCACAACATACCAGAACTATCTGCCTTTCTACTGTGGAATTCTGTTCCCTTTCAAGTAATAATCATAAGATCATTTCCAATATTCAAATATGTTCAAGAACAGAGTAATCACTATAATCTATTGAAATTTATTGTGCATATGTTATATACTGATTTTATTTTAAAAAATAATTTGTATGATCAAAAATAATTTTTGGTGTGATAAGGGGCGGATCAAGGATCCGCCGGTGGATCTGATAGTGTATATAAAGCACACACTAAATTGGGTAGAATTTTAACAAGCAAGAGGGTAAATGTGTGTCCAACTAATTTGGGGCAGTATTTTACCCAAAGCGGGAAGCGTATTGTCCAGAAAGGTTAAAAGATAGCAGCAATTACTAAAATGGGCAAAGTCTTCATCACACTGGATAAATAAAAATGTCCAAAAGAAATGCCCAATGGTGGTTGGACACATAATTACCTTCATGGAGAATTTTTACCTAATACCCTTTAAAGTGCATTGTGGGTCTTACCAGATTGCTAAGCGCTATACTAATTTTTCTATTTTATCAACATAATGTACGCTCAATATTTGTACAAAAAACTAGAAGGAAGCGCTGCGGGACCTGTAAATGCCTACTATTTGTATATTTCACTTAATATCGGATATGTCAGTCCTATGATATGATTTCAAACTAAATGTTATCTATTACCTGAAACAAAGCAAACTGCTAGAACAAAAGCAGCAAAGGCCAAAACTTGCAAGCCTTCCAATCTGGACGCCATCTTTGAAAACACATACACAATGCAGACAGTCCCTTAATATATAATCTCTAGACAAATATTTGCATACATAAACCGAAAATAAATCTTGAGGCAATGTACCAAAGGTCTCGAGGATGCAGTTATCAATCAAAAAATTAATTTGTTAATGAAACGGTGTCGATTAACCGCTGACAGTCAACAATCAAGATATTGATATAGGGCATACCCCTTCCCTTATTCCCTTATTCATATTTTTCGGGGGGTAATTGTTAATAATGTAATCGATGATGTTTTCACCTAATTAATCTATGTGTGCACCTTTATTGCACCTTTATTGTCACTTTCACTTTATCACATGGCCCTTGAATGTCAGTATTTACTCTACTATAAATGTTTTGCGTTAAAAAAAATGATAATGTTGATATTGATCTGATCGATTTGACATAAATTTGCACCTGCGGAATTTAAATCAAGTTCTACGAGGTATTGGATAGAGCGCCCCCTGCTCACGTTTGAGAGACATAGGGAATACAATTTTTTTGTACTCCTGAGACGCCCTCGAAATGCACCTCAAACGGGCTTGTCAGGATAACGTACTAATACAGGGCAGGAGAGGTGGTCTTGCACGATTTCCTGAGAACTTTTCTTTCCTTTCTTTCTTTTACTTTTCGAACTGACATAATTTGAACAAAGAAATTATCATATTTTGGAAAAACAGAAAAGCATATTTATAAGGCAACAATAGTCAAAACTGACTAGTTTGCCTATTCAAAATAACAACAACAACAACTTTTTCCCCTTATCGTCTATAATTCAGCATTACTCACAAAAATCAAAAGATCAAGCTAAATAAATAAATAATTCAAGAAACGGTTAAATTAATGTGCCCTTTAAAATTGTACATTTTTTGCGTTTAAGCGGAGCAGGGGTTTCTAAATGAAGGCTTGGTCTCATATAGCAACAGCCAATCGGCCATTCTTGCAAGTGCCGTGTGCAGTCGACTTGCAAAAACATGGGCAAAATTTAAAGAACGTACGTGATTAGTACTGCTTCCGTGTGGATTTATGAGCGCACAGACACGACATACGTAGCACTGTTACTGCATGAGGAAGAAGCCACCCCCCCCCCCCCAAAAAAAAGTCGCCTTTGTACCTCAACCAAAAATTTGACAAGCAATAATAAAACAAAAGTCTTAAATTTTTTGATGGGGAGGGTGTGAATTTCTCGGGGGGGGGGTGCGTAGCGAAAAAAACAAGGGGGATTGAACCCATGTAACATGCCCTGTAACCATTCCCCCTGCGTACGCTACTGCTGCCCAACGTCATGACAAATTACAACTGAGCAAGGACACCGTACTTGAGCTGCGCGCGTACAGCTCCGAACGATAACGGGGCAAACATACATGCAGGCGAGGTGTCGTGGCCAAATGGTCTGAGGCTCCCGACTACACCATGAAAGTCCGGGGTCCTCCCCCCCCCCCCTAAAAAAACGTACTGACTAAAATAACGCACGGTGTATTGTGACCATAGCTAAAGTAAGTGTTGGGGAGCAAGCAAAAAATATGCTAAATCATCATACAAGGCCCTGTGAAGAGGGGATGTTGAAGCACAGTAATTAGATTTTCCAGGGGGTGCTGCGTGTGTTATTCTCTATAGGCAGCACCCCCTGGAACCCTGGTAGCTGTGGTGAAGCAAAGAAATATAAGCAAAATTACTTACAATTTGTGGTCCCCCTCCCCTGGTTTTTATTTGGGGGGGCTTGTCTTTTTTACATCAGCACACATGTAAAAAATCGTTCCCAGGGCCCTAAACCTCTACGCGATTGACAAAGGTTGGGGGGCAAGGGGGGATGCAAAGTAAAAAATGAAGAAACAAATTCAAGAGAAAAGGGAGAAAAACGTATAAAGAGAAATTTCGCAACAACATAGGTATAAGTTACAGGCGTCAAGTATAGAAAAGGAGGTCGGGTCGACCACTACACAGTAGACCTACTCACCCGGACGATCTCTTTCCTACAAATGACTATATACGTGTGGAAGAGCTGTGGTGTAGTGGTTCTGACTCTCGCTTTGTAAACAGAGGGTCGTGTGTTCGAATCCCACCGCGGTTTAGCGTCCTTTGGCAAGGCGTTAATCCACACTTTGCCACTCTCGACCCAGGTGCTAAATGGATACCCGGTAGGATGCGAAAGATATTGTATGTTTGATTTTGCCAGCGCCAAAATGAAGCTGCGATGAATGCAAGGAATGCTCCCCAGGGAGTGGAAATTGTGCACTTATCATGCGGGATTGAAAAGAAACCAATGACCGGGGTAATAATATGCTGTAACGCGCTTTGAGCCATTCTGGGAAAAGCGGCTTATAAAACTTGGCTATTATTATTATACCCTGGTTTGCCAATGAAAAAAGTCGACACTTTTTTCGAATAATGCTCACATTTCAATAATTTTATGATGATCATTTTACTTGTAAAATACATGTTTGTATGTGCGTGTATATGTATGAGTGCATGTTCATCGCTCTGAACTGGAGTCGGGGGGAGACACAACATGTCGACACCGGCCTCGTCGGATTTTCAGCTACTTTAATATCATACCTAATTTAATGTATATTGTAATATTACAGGGACGGATCCAGGTTTTGGCATGGGGTGGTGGCAAATATTTTGATCATAAACTATCCATGGTCGACTGCTAAAAATGATTTTTTTCAGGGGGTAATCACAACTTAAGACTGCAATAAATCTCAGCATTATTATCATGATTATACAAACAAAACAAGATCTCTCATTTGGCCTAAATGAATAAGCGCCAGCTCAATCTTTTTGATATTTCATAATTTTTTACCTGAAAGTTTGACGTTCTGAGAAGCTTTTTTTTAATAATAAACAAGATAAATACCTAACTAAACAATAAATACGAGCGCAAAAGCTCGAGCTGAAATTATACTGACGTGAGAAAGACCTGTTGAGTACTGTATGAAGTGACTCGTGAAAAGGATACAAATCTCACCAATCGAATAATGCGAGTGGAAAGCGCGAGCTGAATTCTCTTCTCATTACGACCCGAAAACTGGACATTCTAAACACGTTTTGTTATTTTGTACAGGATATATACTAAACAATAAATGCTACCAACCTCCAAGCTGCTCCGGAACTTCAGCCCCTCCCACTTTTTTTTTAGATAAACGTGTGCAATGAACCTTTGATTGATAACCAAATTATGACTTCATCCCTTTTCAGCTCCCCAACTTCTTTTTTGCTCCCTGACAGGAGCAGCTAAAATCATGCTCTTTCATGCACGTTCCTCCATTAAGCAAGGGTTGGGGTAACACAAAAGGCATCTTGTAATACATAAAAGTTCAAGGTACGATTTTTATCCTGCATAACTATATGTCTGAAGGATGGTATTAAAAAAAGACATATAGTTATGCAGGATGAAAATCGTACCTTTTATTACAAGATGCATTTTGTGTTACCCCAACCCATGCTTAATGGAGGAACGTGCATGGAAGAGCATGATTTTAGCTGCTCTTGTCAGGGAGGGTATGTGGGGGATTTGTTGTGAACAGCCTGGGAATTCTAAAGAAGAAATACTACACTTTCATTTTTACTGGTGCCCGATATCTTCAGATTCCCCCACCCCCCCAAAAAAAAAAGAGAGCTGAAAAGAGATGATATCATAAGTTGGATGTCAAAATAAGGTTATTTACACATGGTAATTTAAAAAGGTGGGAGGGGCTTAAGTTCTGAAGCACCTTGGAGGGTGGTATTAGGGATATATTCAATAATAATAACAATAAATAATGATATAGGGTGTTTGTATTGCGCGCATGTCCACGTTTTTATGTTAGGTGATTATCCCGGCTAATCTAAGTTTCCGAATCCGGCCGCTCTCAACTTTTTGAATAATTACTTCCTGCCGGCACCATAACCTAGCCTGGGTTGAGTGCAGCACAATTCTTTGATAAATTTCTTGCTGATGGAAATTATGCTATGGCTGGAATTCGAAGCCATTACCCTCTGTTTCAAAGTCCGGAGACCTAACCACCGAGCCGCAACTATCCATAAGTTGGATGACGTTCTAGAAAAAAAACATATGATATATATTTTGTGTTGGTTTATTTCGCAGCGTGTTACCCATACCCTTGTCTTCATGGAGGAACGTGTATGGAAGAGCTTGATTTCGCTGTGCTTGTCAGGGAGGGTATGTAGAATTTCATTGTGAACAGCGTGAGGATTTTAAGAAGTAAATATACTCTATTTTCATTTCTCTATTCAGTTAATAATTGAATAGATATGTGTGTAACAATTTTACGACATTTTCAGCTTTCCTTCAGAGTACTTAACCTTGTATAAAAATCCAAAATATTCAGATACAATTTCTTAATAACTCATCTTTATTTCCATACAAATATGAGTATAGCACAAAGTTAAATGAACTTGATATACCGAAGAAACAGTATCAAGGAGTATTATACAACTACTAACATTATAATGATGTGTCACGGTACTTTCATAGGAATTTCAATAACTTGTGTATTGTAGAGTTAAACGACCAATTTTTACTCGTTTTTTTTTCTTCATTTTTCCCCCGTCTTTTCTTTTGATAAATTTAGTCAGGGAGCACTCGAATCATGTTTGACAGGTTCTGCCTCGCGAAACCTCGAAATGGGGGTCTAAGGAGCTGCCTAGATTACAGGGTGTCAAATATAGGGTCTGGGGGAACTCTTATCTTAATGTGTACGTGTTATGCACCACGATATGGACAATTACTATAACAAGTCTACTATCAACAAATCAAATTGAATGATTTCAGTGGCTTTAAACCAAACGTTATTGCAAAGTTGTCATTATAACAATTTTTTTTTTAGCTTTCCGTGTTCCCGATACATCTTGTAGGATTTTTTTTTGTCCTAAGGGGTGACACTACATTTGCTCTTGCCACAATTGCTACGGGTTAATATCTCAGAGGGCATAGGGTTAGAGTTAGAATTGTAATTGGGAATTTCGGTTCAGAAGAAAAATGTAAAGAAAAGGACTAGGATTAATTAGTTTTGTTAGTTGGGTTTTATGTTTGGCTTAATGTGCAGAAATTCCATTGGAGCAATCGTCGCTAGAGCAAAATTGTCATGGAATCTCATTAGGCTGGGTGCTAGTCTGCAGGCACAGATCCTAATAGTGCATAATGCAAAGCCTGAAGTAGCGAGACTAGACTAGATCACTATGTACTGTGACTGGCTCTACTATTTGACACAGACAGAACCTTTGGTGTGTAGTCTTCATTCTAGACCCGATATTGGTCGAGAGTCAACTACGAGTCTGTACTTGCAGACTAGCTGCATGCATGGATAAGTCCCAGATAATATCTAATTCCCATGGCAGCTGGACAAGGGGAAGTCAACATTGATGTCAAGTTGGTTTTAATAAAAGCAGAATCACTATAATAAAATAACAGAAATGTGAATTTCAAGTTTCAATTTTGTGACAATATCGTTGTGGAATATAAATTCTATTCTACTTTTGATGGGTTCATGATGGTTCATAATACGCTTGGAAGGGGAAAAGCCAGTTCATGCATTGTATTTACTAGTAATTGACCTTGATTGTCTTAACCATTAGTCCGTTTTAAAAGGACAAGTCCAATCCTAACAAGAAGTTGATTTGAATAAAAAGAGAAAACTCGAACAAGCTTAACACTAAGAATTTCATCAAAATCGGATGTAAAACAAGAACATTATGACGTTATGACAAAGTTTTGCTTCATTTCACAAAACAATTATATGCACATCCTGTTCTGTATGCAAATAAGGGGACTTTATACCATAATGCACTGAATATTTCTGTTGTATTCCATCGTATGAAATATTCTTAATATTATCCTCATGGTAAAGTGAAACGATTAATTCCTCCCTGAACATGTGGAATGAGCATTGTTTTAACATTTTATGCTTCAGTCATGCAAGTTGGTCCTTATCAAATCTGGAAAAAACTGACAATTCAAACATTAAAAAAAGAAAAAGTGAGTGAGGGTATCATCGACTGTCTTATTTGCATGTCACTGAGATGCGCATATAATTGTTTTGTAAAAAAAAAGCGAAACTATAAAATTTCCTAACTTTTTCATTTTACATCAGATTTTGATGAAATATTCAGCGTTATGTTTGTTTGATTTTTCTCTTCTTAAAATCAACATATTTCTGGGGTGGACTTAACCTTTAAAGTCAGTTACCATGAGATGTATGAAATTAGATTTGTTTTATAAAAAATATATATATAATGGTTTGACGTACTACTGATGAAGTGTGTCATAACGGAAACTTACTTTAATGCAAGAAATTACAGTCATGAAATAGAACATAATTGAAATATCAAACAATGATAAACACAAAACCTGAGCCATATTCATCAGTTCTCCTTTTGTATGCAAACAGCCTCATTCATTATTTTATACATTTATAGCAAAAAAAAATATATAATCATTCTTTCATATCAAAGAATCCAATTTAACTAATAATATTTTATTGCTTTGTCAAAAATAAGCACTTATTTTGGGCAGACTTTTATATTTATTCATCGCAAACTTTCCAGATCATTATCAGGCGTTCATCATTAACATCACATCTTGTCAATTAAATCGTAGAGGTATAAAGAAACCTCCATGATTAAATATTGGAAATTGATATGCTGGTGATGTTTATCTATTTTAATGATTCATTAATTCATGCTATCATTACAAAGGTGCTTTTAACACATCCTTATGATACTTACAAATATGAAGATATCCCAAAATGAACAGAAATTAATCATTAAAATAAGTAAAAACATTGTCTATGTCCTAAAACATGCTTATAGAAATACAAAGAATATAGATATTGTATGAACTAGAACATGTCGATATTCATAAGAAGCAGAAATGACAGCCCAATGCAAAATAATTTCGGAATGATGATCAGAACATAGACCTACTAAGTTAATATTATAAAGTAGAAGAAACAAAAGAGAAAGAAAATAAGAGGAAAAGAAAGAATAAAGAAAGAGGGTAAAGAAGGGTAGAAAGGAAGAAAGGAGGAAGACAAGGAAAAATAAAAAACAAAAGAAGAAAATAAGAAAGGAGAGTAAATAAGGTGGGAAGGAGAGGGAGAGAAAGAGAGAAAAAGACCCAAGAAATAGCGAAAAAGTAGGGGAAGGCGGGGTAAGTTGTGACAGTTTTTGTTTTTTGCATGTTAAAATTGATATGATTAATAATCTTGTCGAAATAAGTACCTTGCCTTGAAATTTAATTCTTCTGAAATATTTTCCACCTATATATAACTTTCTATCCCCACACTGAAAGTCATCGTGACCTTTGAAAAAAAACGATGTCAAATGGCTCAACTTGCCCCATATATGGGGTAAGTTTGAGCCACCTTCTGGGGTAAGTTGAGCCACAAAAACTATGTACAAAATGTATGAGGGGAGAACCAGCATGTCAATTTTTTTGTTTTAAGTCTTTTCACTTGCTAATTCTCTATAAATACTAACATCCTTTAAAAGGAAAAGAGCAGTCATGTAAATTTGCTCCTTTCAGCCAGCATTTCAATCGATTTTTATGGTTGGTTTATTTTTTAAGATACATTACCATAGGAATTACCATGGCTCAACTTGCCCCATGCTGTTTGGCTCAACTTACCCCAGTCCGAACTTAGTGCGATAATTTTGTATCCACACATTTATTATGCATCCATCCTATAAAAGACTATGACAGGAATGAAGATCCATACCTGGAGTAATAATGTTGTTATCATGTCTTTATTATATCTAAAGACGTGTGTGTTTATAAAGCACTTATCTATTTCACACTCTTTTTTACTTTTTTGGCTGAAATTCATATTTTTCCCTCTAAAAAACTACTTTTTGTTTCAAAGTTTAAAACAATGTGGTGGGGTTAGGGGTTATGATATGGGTCATCAATACATGACACCACCACAATGTCTGACTCATTCATTATTGGCCTGGGGCTGGTGGCTCAACTTGCCCCTATGCTCAACTTACCCCGCCTTCCCCTACCTATCAAAGTGACCACCTCAAAGCTTTAGCAATAAACAGGTCTGTATATTCAACAATAATTCTTAGAAATCTTGATAGTGCACATATTTATACAACATTACTGTTGCGTGTATGTTTCAGAGGGGGCAGTGTATGTGAACAAAGAACAGTTCTTCTGATCGCCAGTCATATGCCAAATAATAGTCCTCAGATGTAAAGTTTCAGTTTCAACATAATCGTAAATCCCAAATTCATAACATTGAAAAGTAGGTTGAAACACGAGTAAATGAGTAAATTAATGTAAATTTGACTCGGAGATTGAGATAATTCCATTGTTGGTCAATGCATTGTTTCATTAAGCCCGAAGTTTTGCACGAGTTAAATTTGTATTCATATCAATACTATTCAACAATAGAATCAAACAATGAATCCATTTTTTTTCTCAATGTATTCACCAAGCAATAGAAATCATGCAAAATATTCATAAACCACTGCTCTTGTAAAGCTTCTCTAAAATTTTGGGGTCTCCACTTCTATCCCACAATGTCACTTCCTCACCCCAAAACCATATTACATTTACTTTCAGAAGACATGATAATAATAGCGATAATGAGCAATTTGGCCAATTTATTGGTATATATATATCCCCAAGAATACCCTAAAGTATATGTAAGAAAACAATCTATGGAAGATCAAATATCAACTCTATTATGGATGTTAATTATCCAGATTTTAGCTAGGTTAACACATTGACTTAATACACAATAAGCATGAGTGAGTGACAATGCAGTCCTCTTATAAATGGAATGGGAACGGGTGAGGGAAAAGTTTGGGAGATTACAGCTGTAATTTTTGTGTCTCTTTAACAATTCCAAATTCAAAAACATATTTTCCTAGGAAAATATCTATGGAATTAATCAGAATACATCAGCTCAAATATACTTTTAAAAACATGAATAATTTTCTTTTATTTTTATATAGCATTTATTAATTATCAAATTCAGAAGAATGTTGCAAGGCGCCTGCAGATATTTTTAAACCCTAATCAAATAAACATACACACAGTGCATATAAAAAAAAGTTTACAGTTAAAAATAATCCTGTAAAATTATACATTTTAATATCCTGAAGCATTATCCATGTTTACATTTATACAATTTCTTTAAGCAAATGACGACATAACTGTCAAAAAAAATCTGCTTGAGTGAGCACCACTTTTGAAAAGTTTGTAAAAAAATGATTCGCGCAGAACTTAGAAATAGTTAAATGGCTCATAAAGAACACACAGAATTTAGCTAGGAAGATCGATTTGAAGATATCTTTTACCCTTTAACTGGTTTCCTCCTCAATACACTTCATAGAGCACCATTGTGCCCCTTCCCCTCAGCACACACCAAGGCCTCTTTGATGATATCTGCTTTACACTGATCTGATATTAAAATGAAATGGCTTATTCTTGTTTTCATTTTGTCAATCATTGTCAAGCTTGGGGAAAGTGTGGAGAAACAAGTATTAAATAAAATATGAAATGTGGTCCCACTTTAACCAGTTGCCTACTGAACCCAGCTGGTACCTGTATAAAGCCTATGGAAATCACAGAATTCAGTAGTAATGGGGTTAAATGATAAAAACTTAGTGAAAGAATGCTGGAGATATTTGACATGAACTTTTGTTTACATTCAGTTATATGTCCTCAGATCAAGATGGCACAAAAATGGTAAAGGTTATGCTTACCTACAGCTAAAGTGTTAATTTGGGTGGCAAAGTTGTTACAAAATGTTTGATTTATCTGTTTTATTTCATTTTGCTAAAAATGCCAAAGAAATGTACTGTATGGTCTGCTTGTTTTCACCTCATTTCTTCACAAACCGATTTCTACGAGTGTTACAAAAATGGACAGTGCTCACTCAAGAGTAACGCTCTCTCAAATTTTTTACTTTCATTTGATAGAGACCCAAACCAAAGAAAATGTATCAAAATATTATCCCCATGTTGTATATTTTCAATCCCATGACTGTTTCAAAGTGATTTCTTTTTCATTGATACGCACTGCATATATAACATATAAAGATTAACATTAATGTTATTTCAAAGGTCAAACATTTACATGCCTAATACATATACTTGCTTGTATTTTATATCTTACAGTAAAAAGCAACGTATGAAAACGACTATTCTGTTAATAATAAGAACAGTATATATATTGAAATGAATAAAAATCCAAGCATTTAATCTCTTATTGGGGTGCAAATGTGTCACTTTTATACACAACACCAGTTGTATCGGTGAGCATACATCGTCCTCTGGGTGGATTTAGCATAAATATATATATATATATATATATATATATATATATATATCACATATTTGTTTTAATAGGGTTAGGGAAAAGCCAAATCACTGACTAAGATGACATTATATTGATCAAATTAACTTCTAAAACATGAGCAGCCCTGAAATTTAGCATTTTCCAAGCATTCAGCATGCATAAATATCATAGTCCTCTGTTTTTTAATTATTTTATCTATTAAACATTTCCATGCGAACAAATTATTCACTTAATTGAAATTTTGCCATCAGAGAATCAAAAAAATGTCTATCCATGTTAAAGGCTAAACATCTGACATTCAATCTTACTCAACAGTAGTGACCACTATATTCATTTGCATACATTGGTTGTTTGTAAAAATATGAATTATATACCATTATATATTATCACATATACTTATAGTTAACTATCTTGGTAAAGTTTAATATTTATACATGTAGGCAATCTGAATACTTATTTAAATATCGTGATCATACAACCAGGAATCTATACAATACAAAGATTAATATAATTAATTTCTAGCTCAACCTGTGCTTGAGATATAATACTAAAGGAAAAAAGACAGTACCTTTATTCTTGTCAGGGACCCAACTTATGTGATTAAGACACCAATATTATATTTTATACTCTTAAATATCAGATTTTTTATCACATCTTTCACACAATTATCATATAATAATTATTCATCATAATTTGACAATGAGATACTAGCAGGTTACAGTATTGTTGTTCGTGCCTTAAAATGGCACTTTGTGTAAATATTGGGTGCAATCAAGTGCATGCTATCGGAAGTAAATAACAACGAAACAAGAAGCCTAGCAGGCAAAAATGAACTTGAACATTCAGCAAACAGAATGCAATTGACCATCAACAAGGATAATACCCCTTGTTTAAGAATACTTTTGGCAAGTGGTAAAGAACAATTATGAATAGTTATACTTGTAATGAGAAATTAGAAAATACTAAATTTACAAATGGATCAAATAAAATAAATTACTATGGACCTTTATAAGGACAAAAACACACACAAACTGACATTAAATGTAGCATGCAATAATTGCCCGGGGGGGGGGGCACTTCCATTGACGAGCGGATACCATGCGCGACCATGGGGTCTCGAGAAAGCACCCAAAACACGTATTTTCCATATTCTGAAAATGCACCCCTTAACAAGTATTGGCGTGTGAAAACCCACCCCTTAACAAGTATTGGCATGTGAAAACCTACCCTTAACAAGTATTGGAAAAAACACGATACTCTTTGCAAATATTCCCTGAAATGAACCCCTAAACAAGTACAGGAATATTTTATTGTTATGTCACGGTCCTTCGGTCATTGGTTTTACCTTTGCACATCATTTGGTTTAGTACGACCCCACCTTAACGTTCAACACCTTGCGCAAATCAGACTCTAAACACGTAGGGTTGGAACAAAAAGGACATCCTTTATAAAACATTTTAAATTTGTTTTATTGTCCCGCAAATTTGACCCTAAACACATAACTTTCCGAGAGAAATAGATACACTTTTTTTATCTTATTTTTGAGTTTTTGACACCCTTATCATATTACGTACGTAACATGCCCTTTCTTGAAAAAGACATCCTTTTTACATGTTTTTTGGGTCGTGCATGGTATCAACTCGTCAATGTAGGTGCCCCCCCCCCGGAATAATTGAAACAAAAATACATTCACATAACTATGTGAAATTAAACAGTCTTAAAGGAAAAGTCTACCCTTAAATCATCTGCTTTAATAGACACAAATATTATTAACAATCATAAGAACTTCAGCAGATGAAATGTTCGTGACTTTTTTGTTTAAAATGATGCAATTTGTTGGGTGCTCTCACATGTATGCTGTGAATGGTTATTACACATACTGCACTTTAAGAAGAAATTATTCATATATACATGTATTTTGAACAGACACATTCATGTACAAAACTTTATGAAACAGATTTGTCTGTTCATCATAAGCCTTAAAGCTTGTGTATAGTTTTGGTAAATCCACCAAAATGCACCTATCACTATTCCAATTCATTGCTAGCTAATATGAATGGATATGCCCTATAACAGTTATGATGTGGAGGATATGAAATGAAATGTGTTTTACAGGATAAATTTTGCGATTTTACATGGAAATTTAACTTGATCGGGTCACCCGATCAAATTAAAATATCCGTGTGTTTTTGTCTTTCAATTAAATCCTATTCCAAATCATGAAATGGGCTGAAACTTTCAAGATATGTTCTTTGTCTGTAACTTTTGGATATCTAATCACTAAATTTATAAGATAAGTGCTTGAATGCCCATTTTTTTAGTTTAAAACAAGCATCGCCGAGAGAGGGCGCTATATATCCAAGATTTGAATATTTGAAATTTTCTCAGAGAAGTGCAGTTGGAAAAATATCTAACGGTCTCTACGCTTCAGTAAGACTGTCATATTAGATGATATTCAATTATCATTCACATTATTGACCCTTTACCAAAGCTATACACAGTCTTTAAGACATGGCCATTTATGAAATTTATAGAACACAATGTATGAAAGAGCAGTCGAAAATATCTTAATATGGCTTAATATCAAAATAACTTTATTACAAAAACTTTGATGTGTTTTTTTTTATTGAACTTTCATGGATACACTTCTCTGGTTTTTCAGCTTTCATCAGGACCAAGATGATATTACAGACTCTCCCTTCCTCAAACTATTAAAAGTACCATCAAAGAAAATAAAAGAGATATTCAACGAAAACCCCCCAAATATATATATATCTTTCTTTTAATAAAGTATAATCTGTGTATAAAAATAAAGCTACAGAAGACTTTCATATATACAAAAATCATTTACATTTAACGAACATCCTTAGCTGACCAATTAGAGCATTCTTTAAAATTCAATTTTCTTCAAAAAAAAAAGTTTTTGTCATTGTTGATAAAAACTTGGAAGACCATATTTCTTTGCATTAATATGAATGTTGAGAAAGATATTACAAATGTTCATAGCACCATTTTACTTGTTGGACTCTATAAATATCTATGATAGTATTTGGCAATGTTCAGTAGATAGAATTTGTTTAACATCTACAATATCCTCTTTGATATGTGAATAGTGATATGCATGGTACATTTACCAAATATATCAGATTTAGGTATCATCAGTTCAGATGATTGAAGTATAACTTAAAAAGATGGTAACATCATTAGTTCCATGCAATATAGAAATATCTTTTCATCAGTCAGACCATGTTCAGAGAATGTGCCCATTATTGAAATAATTAATAATAGATTAATAACTTATAAAAACAAAATATATCATTATATCACTCTGACCAAGCTCACAGAAGATTAGTTAAATACCATAAATGTGACAAACTGAAACCCATACAATGTTGACTTAAATAAATGTCAATTTTCTCATAGTTTGAAAAGGCAGATCCTAAGCCTTACAACACAACTACTTGATCAAATGTCCAAGAACTTCAGATAGATACATGCAGTTGTAGAATAAACTCAATTAACAATAACTGTTGTTTTTTTTACCAAGAGTAGGCATTTCAGCTCTTATGAACTCCTAGCGGGTCTTAGCGGGTCCAAATATGTCATTACCATCCCTCACCATTCTAAAATGTTGAGAGGCTCCCTTTGTCTGGGATCCTGGTGAGTTTCATTAGGTTTGTCTGTCTTTGAAAATTCTGGAAGGAGGTTCTGTTTTTGAAATTGAAAACAAAAAATATTATTTTTACAAAAAGGTCATCCAAATCTCAAGGGCTCAAAGAGAATAATGGATACAATTAAAATTTTCCACGAAATAAACAAGTAACTTTTTATTGATACTTTTATTTGTTCCTCCAACACCACACATGGCTTAAGTAATTGATTTTAGAGGCTACATGTATAAATACATTTTTCTTCATTCGGGCAACTTAGGCTAAGATGAAACTCTCACTGAGGCTAAAAACAAAATATTTATCTGTCACTGAACTTGGTAACTTAGCAGATTTCCAAATGCTGTCTTACAAATGTGCTTTGTATATTGTGGAAAAGTTACCACCAAAAAGATGAGGAGTTGGTGTTTCATTAAGTGTGAGATAAATTTGGAATACACTGTACCTACATTTTGATGGACACTTTATGGACTTCTCAAAATTCACTGAAGTTCCAATGACTATGTTTCCTCCAGAATATTAATGAGATCATAACGTTCCAACCTCTTCAGCTCAATTACAAGTTGATCCAGAGTAAATGGCATGTCATCTGGAGCATTGCACTGCCAGTATGCTAACACTATTTCTGTTGAAGTGCACTTGCCAGTTTTACAACTTGCGTCATTTACCACATCAATGTCTCCTTGTTTCAACCCTAAGAGGAATAAAGAATAAACATTCTTTTTATACAAAGTCTATTTTTAAAATATCAAAACAATATATTACCCCAAAAGAACCAGACTGAATCACTGTAATGCAGCTGATGCATTTTATTCCTTCATTTCAAGAAAAATCTTTAAAAAAAAACCCATAGCTTAAACCTGACAACAGCTGGGGTTGGGTGGTAAATGAATAAACCCTTCCATAATAATCGCACTATGCAACTATGCTTCTTATTTTCTTGCACATCTTTCAAGATAAATTTTGTGACACCCCGGTAAGTGGATCCAAAATCACAAAACATTTATTAATGGTATATCAGACCCAAATTGCTCCAAAACATGTTTTTTGTGTTCAAAGCCAATGAAAATGGATTTATTCATAAATATATGATTACCAGACTACCTTTCACTTTCTTGTCCTGAAATTAATTGATTTTAAGTTTTTAACATAATTAGGCTTTAAATAGTGTCTGCATCATATTTGGTTCACAAAACAAAGAAAGAAATAATTCATTAAACAATAAACTACACCAGAAACAGACTTTTAAACCAATGCTATTTTTCAAATATATGCCTGTGAGCAACTTGCCAAATAAATCTGTCCATTCATAAAACTCACAATCTAATACTAAAATAGGCTATCTACTCTGGGTTGTAATACCTGTGTCTTCTACTAAAGGCAACAAACTTCTTTGTATCCCTTAAGGCCAATTTGTATCATATTATTACTAGCATTATTATCATGTTATTATTATTGTAGAAGTAGCAACAGATACTAAATTCGAAAAAATTTGAAAAATACTCAAATCAACATCCAAGAAGACTTAACGACAAAGAACCAGGAGATCTACAGAATGGCATACAAGAGTGAGAAAGTGAAATCTGCTTGGACAAGAGATGGTCGTATATTTGCTCTTCTCAAAACCACTGGCAAGGATGGAAAGGAAATCATAAAGCTCATTACAAGCGTCCGTGATCTGGAAAATATATGACACTGTTTGTTATTTTTATCAGGCATCCCCCTTTTTGGAATGTAACACTGTAAGGTAATTGTATTTCTTACTCTTTTTACTTTTTTGTTAATTCATACACATTGTTGTCACTTAAATTTATCACTTATAGTGCTGTACTTGTGTCATAATGTTTGAAAGAAATGTTTGTAATTCGTGCAATAACCAATACCTAATACAAAATGATGGTCAAATACCAGTCATTACGAATAGGTGCATATCTTGTGAATTTAATGAAAAAACAAATTTTGACATTCCTAGTCGTTCCAGTTATTATGATAATCGAAAATTTTCAACCTTTACAAAAGAAATGTGTGATAGAAATCTTCTTTCATTAATACATGTAAACTGTAGAAGTTTGAAGAGGAATTTTGATCACTTAGAATGTTTTCTCAACGATATAAATTTTGAATATTCTATCATCGGTATTACTGAAATATGGCTTAAGGACGACGATAATAATTTTCTAACCCTCCTAAATAATATATTAATTTCTCAAAGTCGCAATGAAAAGCGTGGTGGAGGAGTAGGCTTTTTTATGAACAATAAAGTTGCCTTTAAAAGGCGACCAGATTTGGATATATTTAATGATGATCTTGAATCAATGTTTATTGAAGTGTTTTGTAAACAAAAAAAACTTATTGTAGCAGTTGTGTATAGACCACCAAGTCAATCAATTGTAAATTTTATAAACTGTTTAGAAGTGCCTCTAGAAACGATTGTAAACGAAAGGAAGGACTGTTTTCTGGTAGGAGATTTCAATATTGACTTATTGAACCACAGTGCTCCTTACACTGCAGACAGTTTTATAGATGTATTATCAACTTATTTACCTTCTCCCCTAATATCACAACCAACCAGAGTCACTCATGTATCCAGTTCACTGCTTGATAATATTTTTACAAATATACCTGAAAAAAATTTACATTCTGGCATTTTAATCTCCGATATTAGTGATCACCTTCCTGTGTTTACAATTGTTGATACAGATATAGAAGTCACCGAAAAATGTTTTTTTAAACGTTTGTATGATGAACAAAATATAATTGGCTTTTGTGGTTTATTGAGAGACACAAATTGGAATTTTCTTGATAATTTCACAAATGTCGATGCTAGTTTCAATGCCTTTATGGATATTTATACATCCTTTTTCACACAAAGCTTCCCAATTAAGAAATATAATTCAAAAAAGAAAGGTAAAATCAATAAACCTTGGTTTAATCCTTCATTAAAAAAACTTTGTCAGAAAAAATATACTCTTTTACGAAAATTTTGAAAAACCCTACACAGCAACGGGAAACTAATTACAAAAGTTACAGGAATTTCGCGAAAGAGCAAATTCGAAAACGTAAACGTGAATATTTTAACTCCAAATTTAACAATGTACGTGGAAAGATAAAAGACACTTGGAATGTTATCAATGAAGTCCTTAATAAACCAAAGCCGCGTACACAATGTGAACAGATGGTGAGCAATGGTCGTGAAGTAGAGAATAAGCAATCCATTGTAGACATGTTTAATGAATATTTCAGCTCTGTTGGACGTAATGTTATCAATAATGCCCCTAGTAGTAACAAAAACTTTTGTGATTTTTTAGGTAACAAAAACAGCCATACAATGTTCTTTAAACCAATAACAGGAAAAGAGATTTTAGATATTGTATCCACTTTTAAAGAAAATAAAAGCCCAGGTCAAGATGCTATTACTGTTAAAGTTTTTAAACTATCAATTAATGAATGAACATTTTTTTTATAAAACTAGCAAACCAGTTAAGCAAAATGAATAAGTCCACACAATTAATCTTTAAGACCCAAGTAGACCTTGAATAATTTGATTATGCCAGGTTCACTTGTCAAACCTCAAATAAACTTACCAACTCTCTCAGCAAGATCTCTCCAGTCTTTGATAAGAAATGACTTCTGAACATCAAAGTATTGACAGAACTTTTTCAAGGTACTAACAGAAGGCATGAAATCCTTCACAAGAAACTTTCCAGTTTTAGCTTGTTGTACTAATTCATGGAGCTGTAGCAAAGAGAAACAAGATAAAATGAAAAGATCAGGGATCGTCTTAAAGTGACCTTTCATTTACAAATCATGGGGAAGTCAAGGCTTATCTCAGAACAGAGAAGGGATTCAAGTCTTTCACTCCGCTGCTGCGGGCCTGGGGTGTTATGTAATAGACACCGGTATGTCTGGGAGGTCTATAGGAGAGCAATAGTTAGTAGACTTACCAACCACATGTAAACTGCCTGTTTTCACTTTGAAACGTGCAACTTCACAGTGGTTATCTATTTTGGTTTAGCAATCAAGAGACCTGCTATGAGTCTAGGAATTGGGATTGTTGAAAACTGGAACTACAATGATCAGAAGTAAATAACCATCATGAGTTCGGTCAAATTCGTGCTGTCCAAACTTTTATTGCATTAGTCCGACAGACGCTCTTGACAGACGGATTATATAATGCAAGTCGATTGGTGTTTTGCAAATTTCGTATTGTTTCAATTTCAGTCAGTGGCTGGGCCCCTTAAACTCTTTGCATGACAATAATATGCAAATACAGCACAATATGGAAGAGTCTGAACATTAATGATGTTGAACCAAGTAATAAAGCTAACCTAGATAGTATCAATATCCGTTGACAAGCACTTTTTTGGGCTCAAGAAAAGAATTAGCCCGACTACAACTTCTGAACATTCACATACAATCATGTTTGCTACATGTGAGCAAATTGAGTCGATCTTAGAAAATCCATGTTCAAAAACTGGTTAAGACTCCGTCTGGCAGGAACATTAGTCTACTTCTAATTTTGAATTCAATGTTTGTAGGAAAACAGGTGGTGTACGGTGAGTCAAAAACAGCCAAATCAAACTTTTTATACCATCTACATACAGGTGGTTTGAATGAAAAGCCTGTTTTTTACTCGCTGTACGGCCACCATAGGGGAAATATGACAGTGCCATAAGTGCTATTCAATACTAATAGCTGGATTTATAGCGCTTTACCCAGACGACACAAGGTATTACCACACTGCCTTATAACCTTGAGCTTGTAAATAAAGAGGCTTTTATAGGAGGAAATTATAATTTGTTAACAAATCATTGTGGCTTAGCGGAAAATCAGAATAGCCTGGTGGTTAAGTCGCTGCCCGGAAAGCAGTAGATGGCAGGTTCGAATCCCACTGGTTCCAATTTTTTCTGACTTATGATTTTCATTACAGATCGAGCATACAGATCTTAAACTTATAGGAGTAATCATTTTAATGCCGAAAATTTGTTAACAACCTTGATTTTGAGAAATTGTTTTAATAAGGAACAATTTTTAATTTAGGCCTTACTTCTGTGCCCTATTCCCTGTCATTCCGTGCATGTACTGTTAAGCCATTGTGAAAAATCTAATTCTCAACCCACTGACACTGATGTGGAAAAGTTCTGCGCAAATGCGTTTTTGCCATTGCCTTAACTGCAATGTGTTATTCCATTTGGCATTGCTTTGTCATATTTTGGTATCATTTTGCTTAATAAAATTGGTTGTGACAAATTATGGTCTACTCATACACAGAGCTGCGATTGATCCAATCAACTTCAACTCTATGGAAATCGATCATTGTCATGTTTTTTTCTACACACAATTCTTGGTGAGAGAGGACTTTGGTTTGCTTTATATCGTTCATTTCCCTGGTCCCTTGAATGGTGGCAGCGGTGGGATAGACCACACCTTCAAACTGAGCATGTAAGAATGAAAGTTAAAATTCTTAAAAAGCACAATGGTCACTTTTGCAAATGGTAGTATGCAAACAAAAGCTTTTTATCTTTTTTTACCGTTTCTGTAAAGTCCCCTGTATTATGGTAACAGTAATTACTCTATTATTATGTACATGTATGCGCTTAAATATTGTGTTTCCTATCATTCATTATTACGTGACATGACATTTGGTCCTGCAAAAATTGCTTTGGGCTTTGTTTTGTCAAAGATGTAGGGGTTAGGTTTGCAATAGGGTTTAAACTTTAATGCTAGGTTTGAGGAAGGAGATGAGCTTAAATCCAGGGTTGAAGTTTGTAACTCGATTAGTGTATGAATTTTATAGTGGAGCATTTGTCGCCAGAGCAAATGTCAAGGAACCCACTTTAAAAGCACTAAATGGGAAAAAGAATAAAAAGTCATATCTGACATAATTTACCGGCCGTTTCCTTGGGGGTATACTTGGAGGCTGAGGCTTTGGACCAACCACAGGTCCAACATTGTCCTTGACAGGTAGCTTCTGGAGAGGAGGGTTGACATAGTGGGTGTTATTATCAAAATTCATGTATGTATTCGGTTCCTTAGGTTCTGTTGAATGGTCAACCATGTTTGAGTCTCCATGGGTGTTCATATAGGTTGGATTGTTCTTTGGAGTTTCCTTCTGTTTCAGATCCTTTTCCTCGCAAAAACTTTCATCAGATCGTCTCAGTAATCGGGTGAGAGATGATTCCTTTCTTGGGCATTGTTAAATGTGTGAAGATCTTTAGTAGGTGGTGATGATGGTCTTTGAGGATGAGGGTCCAGGTGAGTACTTACAAGGTTACTGTGAGAATGAGGATCAACAAGGGCCACATGGTATGGAGAACCAGGACTTGGTGTCCTAGAACTTGGAATAGGCCTAACTGCTGGGCTTAGACTATTGCATGCAGTTGGCGGACTGGTTAATGTACAATCACCAGAAGAGTTCCCAAATCTTTCATCACCTACTCCATTGGAAGGAAACACAAAGGGGTTTTTAGAAGTCACAAAACTATCTCCTTTCAGGGGGGTAGGTGAGGGTGTCGACATCACTGAATCTAAACTTGCGATGCTCTCTCTTTCCCTATTCAAGGAATGTGTACTGCATATGCTTGCATTACTGTTGTGGTGGTGTAACGGCGATGAATTTCTATTTCCCGGAAGGTTCTGCATATTGTTCTCTTCATCTCCGACTGCGGAAATATGATTGACTGATGGGATGGACGCCTCTCCATTCTCTCCTGCAATATAAACATCCATGTGAAACAAATATAATGCTGAGAATTTAGTTCAAAGTATATCACACTGAACATGTTGTTTGCTACCGCATACACTCGTAATTCCGAAGGTTCTGATATTCCGAAGGTTCGTTATTCCGAACGTTCGTATTTCCGAAGATTCCTAATTCCGAAGGTTCGTTAGTCTGAAAACGAAATGAGGTCATAATTCTGAAGGTTCATTAGTCCGAAAATGAAGTGAGGTTCATAATTCTGAAGGTTCGTTAATCCGAAAAAGAAATGAGGTTCGTAATTCTGAAGGTTTGTTAGTCCGAAAACTAAATGATTAACTAACCTTATTTCGATTTTGGACTGACAAACTTTCCGAACAACGAACCTTATTTCGTTTTCGGATTAACGAACCTTCGGAACAACCAACCTTATTTCAATTTCTGATTAAGGAACCTTCGGAACATCAAACCTTATTTCGTTTTCGGATATCAGAACCTTCGGAACAACGCCACAAATGTTTGGATTAACGAACCCTTTTACGTTTTCGGATTAACAAACATCGAGGTATAGGCAATTTATGTGTTTCGAAATTATAAACCTTTGGAATAAAGAACGTTCAGAATAACGGAGTGTAATCGTTTTCTACACCACTGGCCTAGTGATATCTCATGTTTGATCTCGGAGTTATTAGCAAATCAGATTGCATTGCACTAACTACCACTTTACAAAGTACATTAATTTCACTCTCCAACATGCTAAATACCATAATACATTGTATGTGCTTTTCCTGATGTGTCTTAACCGGGATCAAAACCCGATTTCCTATACTGCGTGAGGTGATACACTAACAATTCAATAGAATCTATTCATTAAAACTTTAAGATATTTTTTATGATTACCTATCATGCAGTCATATCTCCTCTGCCTATATTGGTAAGGGCCCTAATAATAGCATCAAAATTTTTTTGAACATACAAAATAATTATCCCCTAATCCCCACCTTCCCCAGAAGGTGCCTAAATTCACATTTTATGTTTTCAAATCCATCAAAATGGCCCTTCATTGTCTTCACCCATTTTCTTGGAAGTATAATTTATTCTTTATCAACCACCCTCAACATTAAACAAAAACCAGATATTCACAAAAGTCAATTTAATGGTTTTCAAGAAAACCTAAATAACTCGGGCTTTATAAAAGTATATGCATTTTTTAATTCATGTGACTTACCATTATCGTCTTGTTTCAATTCACTGCAAACCGTCTTGATTTTAGAGGCATGTTTTGATCGAGTGACCTTCACTTCATAGTAACCTGATAACATAAAAATAATATAAAGAAATTTCATTCATACATCCCTGAATGACAAAAAAATTTCACAGATATTACAAGCTATAAAGTGATGTCAAAGCAATTTACAAGTCTTTAATTTACATTGGTCTTACATATAAGTGTGTAGTTTGTTGTTCAGCAGTGGTTTGCAAAAAATAAAAATAAACCTTGGCAAACAATTCATTTGATAAATCAGAGAAAAATCAATCTATTTTCTCAGTGTCAGAAATCGCAATAGTGATTTAACAACTGGAGATTTCCTACATGTCCTTGTGAAACTTAAAACAAACCTCGTCATAAAAGATCAATCAGTGGTTAGACCTGAACATAATTTGACCCACATCTCATTATTTTGGCAGTCAATGAAACAAATGCTATTGGTTGAATCAATAGTACCTTTAGAAACAAATGCTTTAGATTTAAACAAAACCTTTCAAAAACAAGTGGAATGCCTCTGGCCGTCTCACCTGCATCACGCTATTCAATATAGCAGCAGTGCTGACTTTGAAAACTACTATAACTCGCACAAGATGTTCAGTGATACTTGACTACTCTTATATGCAAGTTTTATGAACTAGACCAATAAACTTACAGAGATATGATGGTTATTCAACAACAAACAAACATGGCCAAAGTTCATTTGCCTTACATGACCTTTGACCTTGATCATGTGACCTGAAACTCGCATAGGATGTTCAGTGATACTTGATTACTCTTATGTCCAAGTTTCATGAATCAGATCCATAAACTTTCAAAGTTATGATGGGAATTCAACAGATACCCCCAATTCGGCCAAAGTTCATTGACCCTAAATGACCTTTGACCTTGGTCATGTGACATGAAACACACGCAGGATGTTCAGTGATACTTGATTAACCTTATGGCCAAGTTTCATGAACTAGGTCAATATAAGTTATGCTGTCATTTAAACAAGTGGAATGCCTCTGGCCGTCTCACCTGCATCACGCGGTTCAATATAGCAGCAGTGCTGACTTTGAATACTACTCTAACTCGCACAAGATGTTCAGTGATACATGGTTACTCTTATGTCCACTTTTTATGAACTAGACCAATAAACTTACAGAGATATGATGGTTATTCAACAAAAAACCCAACATGGCCAAAGTTCATTGACCTTACATGACCTTTGACCTTGATCATGTGACCTGAAACTCGCACAGGATGTTCAGTGATACTTGATTACTCTTATGTACAAGTTTCATGAATCAGATCCATAAACATTCAAAGTTATGATGGTAATTCAACAGATACACCCAATTCGGCCAAAGTTCATTGACCTTTGACCTTGGTCATGTGACCTGAAACGCGCACAGGATGTTCAGTGATACTTAATTACTCTAATGTCCAAGTTTAATGAACTAGACCAATAAACTTTCAAAGTTATGATGGTAATTCAACAGATACCCCCGATTCGGCCAAAGTTCATTGACCCTAAATGACCTTTGACCTTAATCATGAGACCTGAAACTTGCACAAAATGTTCAGCGATGCTTGATTACTATTATGTCCAAGTTTCATGAATCAGATCCATAAACTTTCAAAGTTATGATGGGAATTCAACAGATATCCCCAATTCGGCCAAAGTTCATTGACCCTAAATGACCTTTGACCTTGGTCATGTGACGTGAAACTCATGCAGGATGTTCAGTGATACTTAATTAACCTTATGTCCAAGTTTCATGAACTAGGTCCATATATTTTCTAAGTTATGATGACATTTCAAAAACTTAACCTCAGGTTAAGATTTCGATGTTGATTCCTCCAACATGGTCTAAGTTCATTGACCCTAAATGACCTTTGACCTTGGTCATGTGACATGAAACTCTAATAGGATGTTCAGTAATACTTGATTAACCTTATGGCCAAGTTTTATTAACTAGGTCCATATACTTTCTAAGTTATGACGTCATTTAAAAAACTTAACCTCAGGTTAAGATTTGATGTTGACGCCGCCGCCGCCGCCGTCGGAAAAGCGGCGCCTATAGTCTCACTTTGCTTCGCAGGTGAGACAAAAACTTAACCTTTGGTTAAGATTTGGTGTTGACGCCGCCGTCGGAAAAGCGGCGTCTATAGTCTCACACTGCGTCGAAGGTGAGACAAAAAACCCAATGCCACATTTTACAGAAGGCTTGATCAGTACAGGATTCGTGTGGCCGAGGTTAAAAGTAAAATATGTTTACAGTACAATCATTGATTGTTCTTACCTGGTTCATCATTACCAATGACTGTAAAAGTGAAGATACAGTCATGGCAGTCTGGATTGGTGATACTAGAGAGAGGCCAACGTAGCAAGTGTCTAGGAGGACTAAGCAGAGCTAGACATAAGCTGGATGTATTGAGATGTAAAACAAGCTTCTTATATTCTTCTATAGCTGAACCTTGTATTGGAGATACTTCCCAGCTTTCTGTAAAACAAGGGAAAACAATATATCACGTGAAATCAGACCTGGGCAGGAATAAGGAATTAGAATTAACTATCTGGCATGATCGAAACTACTGGCAATGAATCTACCTTTACACAGTAGCATGCAAACAATAACAAAATTGTGAGATACATAGAAACATTTTCCCTGCATTTGCAAGGAAGCTTCCTCTGAAAAAAGGCTATTCAAGGTTTCCTCAGTACTAAGCCCTCAATATCAGAGGTTGCTACAGTGCATGGTTTCTACCAGTAGGCTTTAGATCTTAGTTTCAATCATAACGCTCTGAAAACCACTTTTCTCTTTCATACGCAAACACAGGTTTCAATTGAATTTTTTGTGGGGTTGCTTTCCAAAGTACATATCCCAAACCTGATAGTTTTATTACATGTATCATGACACTTGTGACAAATACTGTATAGGCTGTTATGATCGGCCTTAACATCGCGCAAAAATACTGACACATTTTGTAATCAGTGCCAATGTCCCCAACATCAAAGCTTTGCTAAAGCAAACATCCTGTGTTGTGAAAAACATGGAAATATCTATGTGCACCCGCGAAATATTATGTACGCAAAAATAACAGCTTACAAATACAGTAAGCTGTAATGCACATGATACCAGAGACTATTCTGACCTCTTATCTCAATTATTTATAAATTATTATTATTAAATCCGAAGAAATGCTAAATGAAGAAACTTCAAATTTTTCCTCATAATAATAATAACAATGGTGGATTCTTTTAAAGTGCACACAAAATTAATGACATAAATACAAATATTTATGATGTTGATAATGCTTGTGATTACGTTTTAAGTTCATTCAGCCAAACTGACTGATAATTTTCTCGATAATTCAAGCAATAGCTTCAGATGTCATGTTCTCATATCATGTTCAAGAAAACGCTTTTAAAAAATACTGAGAACATGAGAAAGGTAGTTCAAAAATTGCTTTTCAAAATAAGGGGAGAAAACGGGCTTCAATTATTGAGACCCCTAAAGCAGGTAGAACTGCATAGAAATATAATTTCACAACAATTAAAATTTTAATTGATGTAGGGCTTCTGGGTTTCAAAGAAAAGCTCAACTATATTCTGTAAAGTCCCATAGTTATGTAAAAAACTGCTACACATGGGAAATGTTGTGTAGAAGTCATAAAATGTGAAACAAATTGCGATGAGATGCCATGAAAAATGAAAAAAAAAAAAGTTATTAATATGTGACTCTGGTGTATAATGACATTAGCCTACACATTATTTCCAAATCCCGATATTGGTATTTGTGGACCATGTTCTATCCTGTAGATTTATAGAAAAATGATAGATTGATAAAATATGCCATTTAAAAAATAGCAAGTTTTGAACCCTACTCTGTTATTAAGGTTCTTTCTATACACTAAAACTCTATTTTTAATTGCAGTGAAGAGTTGTAAATAAATAAAGACTTCATAAGGAAGAAGAGGGGTAAAAGAATAACGTAAAGAAGAAGAACAGGAAATGGAACAAAACTTACGGTGTTTCCATTGTTTCTTCACAACTTCATTCCATATTTCAAACTTTGAATTTGATTTGTCCAATGCTTCTTTATCATTGAAAAGAATGGATTCATCCTTCAAGATGATAGCCCAATAGAACATATTGCGTTTGTCATTGCGTTGTTTGATTGTCCCTCTTTCTGTCCCGATAAAATTGTTGTCGGTGAGTTCATAGCGTTTCTTCAAGTCAGACTTCGTTCCATGTGCTTGGCGATAAATGCTGAGGCACACATCACCTACATATGACCCCAAAATGGAACAATAATTATTTTTAAGGATTATTAGGAGGAAACCTGGAAAAATAGGATTATAAAGGATAAAAAACATCACAATATTGCCTCTATCTTGAAATATGCATAGATTTTCCCAAATAAAACAAATGACACTAAAATTGCCAAAGGAAAATGAGAATTGCACATCAACTGCTTCTTTCAACTCATAGCGGAATCAAAGTAGATATGAGAGAAATGTTATTAACAAGACAATGAGTCATGTTAGCGCATTCATTAATCAAACAAGGAACGTCCATCTCTCATAGGTCCCTGATTTGAGCATGTGCCCCGCCCCTCTTCCATGACAACAGCACAACACAGAGCTTTAATCCAATGCCTAAACCATTCAGCCATGCATGAGTAACTGACTAACTTTGAGTGTTTTAGAGGCTATGTAGCCTATAGGAAGAGGGGATTTCTAAGACAGAACCCTATCATAATATAAAGATACGAATTCAACAACATCAACTGTTGAAACATACTGTAAATTGTTTTCCACAGACCTACAGACACCCTGATGTGTAAATTTCTATTGTATTTTTTTTCATTGGGGCAAAGAGTAAAATTAATGCAAAAACAAGCCAACAAGCATTTTTCAATTCAATCGTAAATATGAATACAACAATTAAATAATAAAAGTATTAAACAGAAGAGATCTTTAGTATTAAAGCATTTGACTTACCCGATGTCGAACTCTTTTCTAATACTACCCATCTCTGGAAAAAAAACATAAACAACAAAATTAGCAATTTAGGGCAATACAGATAATAACTTAGAAATGATAAATGTGTAAGCATGCAGGATCCAAATGGTGAACTAGAATTATATTTCCTGGTTCATATCAGCATGGACCTATTGGGGATTTTTAACTTCACAATTTGGGTAAATACAAGGAAATAATGATTTTTATCAAAAAAAATGCAAACAGAATACTGTTGTACTAAAGATATGTGAAAGCAGGATCCAAAGTGTTCATGAATCATAAATGACCTTCTAAAAGGCATGACATTTTCATGGGTCATCAAACAAATTTCTGAATCAAGAATTAACAATGTTGCGGGCATGTGGAAAAAAATATTGATTTGCAATTAAAATGTAAAATACATATGTAGGACATTTATTAATATAGCTTGTATATATTCCTTTATACAAATTTTGTTGTATAATTTGAAGCACTTTGTGTGTACAGTATCATGACGTCTGTATTTGCTGTATGATATGAAAGGAAATAAAGTTTTGATTAAAATGGAAATCATTCCTCTTTTAAATATGTAGGTCATAGATTTCCTATTATAATAACTGAATGGTCTAACAATAGATGAAAAGCACAGATATGCAGCACAGCACTTGTTCCTGATGGCTCTCCACAGTGAGCTTATAGAGTTCACATCTAATTCAAATTGTCCATTACATAGCTTTCCATACTTTTCTTCAAAATAATCTTCAGGTTTGAAGGTTTCCATAGTCAGACAGATAGCATGAAGTAATTTATAATTCACCAAATGATTGTCATGTGAAGTTGAATGATGGTAGGAGTCAAAAGTGAAACTAAAGAAAGACAAAAGTGTTCTTTCTTGGAACTTGGTAAAGTCCTTTAAAGAAAATGAAATTGTTCTATATAGCTGATTCGCAATACATCAGGAATATCTTTTCTTTTATTTCTTCTTTCAATCCATCTCAGTTTCCTTTATATTTATATTTCGATAATCACTGGATCAAATTTCTTCTTTTCATATATTTAACCAGATACTCTCATTTGTGCCTTTGAATTAAAAAAAATAACATCACACATGAAGATTTCATAACTATCATGCATAAATCATAAATGTATCCTATGTATAACTAGGTCAGGTACGAGGTGATACAAACTTTATCATATTATTAGCCTCCCCTTGCTGTTTATACAATCAACCGAGTCAATGTTGTTTGTATGCATTGTCCTTCTACCGTATGAGTGCAGAATAAATGGGTCTCAATGAAATTAAAGGGCAAGTCCACCTCAGAAACCCATCCATACCATCATTTTTTTCTACAGAAAATTTGCATAATTTCCTTAGTAAGCAAAGAGAATCACACTGAATTTCCAAGAGAATGATGAATGTATGCATCATAGCGAGAAAATATTCTGAACAAACGTGCAGTTTGGATGTTGGAGTTGATGGCCGTCCATAGTTGTGGTTGATTGGATCAATCACAATTCTTTGTAAGATGGGGCCCTGCCATACATAAAAAAATGAGGAGCTAGAACTAGCTGCCCCATCCCTCCTAGCCATTAAACATGTCACTAGACCATTCTTGAATATTTAGGAGACATTGGTGAACATGAATAAAATAATAATTAAAAGATAAATCTATTAAAGGACAAGTCTACCCCAACAAAAAAAAATTATTTGAATAAAAAGAGAAAAAATCAAACAAGCATAACACTGAAAATTTCATCAAAATCGGATGTAAGATGAGACAGTTATGACATTTTTAAGTTTTGCTAAATTTCACAAAACAGTTTACATGCACATCCTGGTTGGTATGCAAAGGAATGACGACTGATGACATCACCCACTCACTATTTCTTTTGTATTTTATTATATGAAATAATTTCTCCTCAATGTTAAGTGCAACGGTGATCAATTCCTCCCTGAAGGTGTGGAATTAGCATTGTTTAATACAATATGATTCAGTCAAATCGGTCCCTATGGTCAAATCTCTAAAAAATGAAATATTCTATAATTCAAACAATAAAAAAAAGAAATAGTGAGTGATGGACATAATGGACTGACTCAGAGTTGTGCATATCACTGTTTTGTGAAAAATAAGTGAAACTTTGAAATGCTATAACTTTCTCATTTTACATCCGATTTTGATGAAATTTTCAGTGTTATGATAGTTTGATTTTTCTCTATTTATTCAAATCAATATTTTACTGGGGTGGACTTGACCTTTAATATAAATGTTAAAAAAGTGTTTTATTAAAAGAATAATTCTAGGAGGAATTATATTCATTCCTTTAGTTCTTTTCTCTGAGGAAGTTCATTGCATTCTAAAAATATTCCAGAATATCAGTTAAGCTTTGCTATGTACAAGCATATTTGATGAGGCTGAGTAATGTTTGGTATTTCTGAAATGTACAAAGGCAGACAATAGGACTGCCAGCAGTAAAAAGGGCAATAGGATTGGCTTTGTTGTTTACATTGTTAATTTCACTGAGGTAATTAAAGAGTCTTCTAAAATTAGGGTTGCTCTTGAAACAAGAAGAATGTTCTCTTTAAAGACAATACTAGAAGCTTCCAGAATATTGGAAATTTATAAATATAAGCTGGCAGTTTCTTCAAGGTCGTCATCATATCGGATCAGAACTCAGTGTTTCACACCAGACTTTATGTCAGAGCATAGTTTATTTCCAAATAGAATAAACATTTATCTTCTGTGGAATTATTTGTACACCATCAATGAACTGTTTGCAGTTATTTTAAGAGAGGAATTCTCACCTCTCAAGATCATCAACCTGTTCTACAGAATATTTATCAACCCATGCATTGCTGAAATCGACTTAATATCATCATCAACTTCGTCTTGTTTTCACGAACATTTCAACTCACTACAGTGGTCGCATGCAACATCAATGTCACCATCGCCAGTATTGTGAACTTTAATTCAGGGAATCTTCGCCACCCAACCTGGATATCATTTGGATTTAAACCTGGAATATAAATTTGTGGACTAACCAGACCTGATTCTTTAATATGTAAGATAACTCAGTATTTTGTTTGATTATTTTGTAATTTGTTCTATGTAAATAAACAATAAAGAAGAAGATAAAATTCTTTTGATCAATTGTTTATTTGTTGTAGTAACGTTAGAAATGTAAAAAGCTATCTCTTGCTTTGTTTATCAGTTTCATTTCCATTGTTTCTATGACTTTGAAAGGTCACATGTTTGTATGCCATTGACTGGCATGAGAAAGCCTATAATTTAGGAACTACATGTAGTTTCCGTTTACTGTAACCCTGGACACAATGACATTTCCCTCCTTTTTAAATTTCCTGTGTAGATTCGTGTTCCTTTTATATGAAATGTAATGTATACATGCATGTATTATTGGATGAATGAATACAGTTGTAATGAAATACATGAACATCATGGTCCTTTTCAGGAAAATAATATTAGGAAAAAGATACCCCACCCGGCCACCCCCATCCCTCTATTAATATCATCTTGCATTTCAATTTGAATTCAATTTGAAATGTTTTGACTTGTAGGCTGACACAACTAAATTTACTACCATGGCAAGTCCTGGTTAAATGTAAATTACTTCATGATTAATGATGTGGTTCAATCTTACTAATATAACCAATTGTCTACTGAAATACGTAAATCACAAAGGCTACATAAAGAAACACCTTGTTCCAGTAGGCAATGGCTTAAAAACAAATAGCCAGTCTTACCAGGGCAGCTCTTGATTCTAAAACATGAGTCAATGCTCCTTCGATGATGACCTCATGACCTTTTCCTTCCATTATGTTAATCTTCTCAGTTGAATCTAGAACATTCCATTTTGCACATTTCTCCTGAAAAACTGTGAAATCTCTGCACAAGGATTCTTTAGCCTAGATCTCTGATGCCTTGAAGAGCATATTCCTGAAAATAAAAAACATAAACAATATTAAAAAAAAATCATCAAAATTTACATCTGAATACTAATTTGATTTACAATCACTCTGGGGCTCTTGATGAATGTTCAAAAATGTGGAAGGGTCAGATTTTCAAGCAAAGGCATTATGATATGTAGTATCAGCAAATATCCAAACTATAGTTTAGTGGATACAGTGAGGGATTTTCAGTTTAAATTCTTCTAAAAGCACCAAATTTGTTTGGAGAGAAGATTGAAGTTGAAAAACCATACTATTTCGATTCTGCCGGATCAAAATTGCCACTGAATGATTTGAAAACGGACACAAAAACTGTCCTTTCTTTTTTATTGTCACATGATGCAATTAGTTGAAATGTCTTTTATAGGGTGCTGGATTGAATATTTGAATCCACCCCTTCCCCCCCCCCCAATGAAAAAATATACCTGGCAAGCTTACATACCAATCAATCAAGTACCAATCCAAAATATATATTTAACGAAAGAAAGGTAAAAAGGATGGCCTAGCTTGATCTTATTGATACTCCTATTCTACCTAGTATTAATGGTGGCAGCGGTGGGATCATTTTGAGGATTCTTCATACATGGGTTTTCTTGATCATACTTGGCCCAAGTAACGGTCTCAAAATCAACATGATGATGATACTGGACTTCTGGAGTGATCTGGAAATGATTTTTTGTTAGCTTTCTGATCTATCATGCCTCTAATTTTTGTTAGGAACGTTCTGAACTGAGTATCAAGGGATGGCGCTAGGCTGCTAGCTGGGTTTTTCAATGGGGGGGGAGCAAGGGAGATGACCTTTCTTTTTTTCCAGATCACTCACTTAGAACTACATGACCAATAGGCCTACATATTTTTTATACTTTTCATGCCTCTCTCTCCCTTTTCTTTGAATTTCGTTTTTCCAATCCTCTTTTCTTTTATTTTCACCACTGAAAATATCAAGAGGGGTGACACACCCCCTTTTAGTGCCACCCCTGACTGTATCACACCTAAATGGGACCATAAGTCTATTAAATCACCTCTCATTTATTGGACATGGCCATTTGCAATTATGTATTCAATTTCAGGTAAAAAGAAAAACATGTTAAATGTCAGTTAGGGAAAGAGGAAGGGCTGATATTATGATGTTACTTTCTCTGAGTAGGCCCTATTCAATATCATGTTAGAAACCTTTGAGACTCCCATGATATAGTCTGGTAAATATTCCAATATGTTGGGAACAATTATCATACTTTAAACAATCAGTATAAATTAATTTCATGTTTCTAACAACAAAAATACATCAACTTATTTCCCAATGTTATTTTTTTAATCTCTAATGGATTCCCATTTTGCTTTGGGATATCATCAGATCATATGGGATCCGATCAGCTATATAGTTCCATTTTCCTCTATTTATTTAACCACCCCCCCCCCCCCCCCCCCCCCCCCCCCGCCTTCCCGGAAATAGACATGTGCAGGCCAAGGGTAAACTTGTTTACTCATACTTTTATGACTAGGTACAAATGTAAAACTCTCTGTCTAAGCTTTAGTTTATTTACTCTGCATTTCATTAATAGTTTAAAAATATCAAAGTGCAACAAAATCAACATAAAATTATGCAGATAGCAAACAAAATATTACAAATGATACTTGAAGTGTGAGACCTTTTTATCTGGATGTCAATTAACTAACATGTCATTATATTCCAAATCCAAACTTACTAGTATTGACACAAATGCAGTGTAAACTGTAAAGGCAAGGTTGTTATGAAACAGGAAACCAGTACTACAGTAAGTACAGTAGTGCTGATAAGATATCAAATTCAATCCCAGCTCAACACAATAGTCAATACAACCTTACTCGCGCTCGCACGTACCGTACACAACAAGAAGTGAGTTTTACAAAGTTTGATCCGAAAATTGTTGAGAACTTGCGAGTTCCCTTAACATGAATATAAACCTGTCAATTAAATACACGGCAACTTACCTTTGGATGAATTCACCGCTCAATAATACCCCGTGCATTCCGTCAAAATATGTTGGCATTCCTATTATAAGCAAAAACAAGAGTCTCTCGTCTGCTCCACTATTACTTACTGTACACAGTACATTACACTACACAGGTCATCATCATTCTACAGGTGGCCGGGAGAAATTACAATATGAGAAGAGCGAGCAACATGCATGCCGAGAAGCACGCGCGAGAAGGACGAGGCGAGAGTTTAGAGTTTAATTTAGTTAATAGTTTACTCAAAATTTCCACGAAACAAGAGATGCACAAGTAAGCCTAGAATAAAACGCAACAATACACTGGTACTATATGAAACATGAACAGTTTACAAGACATTCAGATATATAACAATGTATGCAGATGCAACAAATAAGGGAAGTAATTCAGGGACTCGGTGCAATGGGATAAATTCAGGGAAAAACTCGGGTTAATTTTATTTGTCGCCATTCACTTCTTGTTTTCCGGGCTAATTGTTTTATTCTTTTCATCAATTGAAAAATTATCATTCGTCAACAAGAACCATTTTCTTTCTTCTTACAAAAATACAGAAAATTATAATCGACCACCTGAAATCCTGCTAGAGGTTTGCTTTGAGGAAAGTTTCCTATATGCAAGGAAAGTGCCGGGCCGAAAAGACATCCATACTTTAGTTATATTCCGGGCTCTATCCATGTGACGTACAACATTTAAGAAAAGTGCCCCCTTTCTAAAAGGCAAATGATATCAATTTCATTTGTTTTCTGTAATAGCTAATGTCTCACAGTTATAGTCAGTCAACCACGAAAAAAACAACTCAGCTAGCCGCGCATAAAAGAGATTAGGATTAAAAAATAATAAAAAAAACACTTATCCGAAGCATTTCAGCCTTAGTTTCTTGCCAGGTTTCGGGAAATGGAATCACATGTCAGTGAGCATGGCGTCAGGATTACAAGTTATAGTAATGAAAATCTGAAGGGCATCTCTTTCAAACTTCATTGTTATTTGGATTATATTTTTTTCTTAAAAAACGCATCAGTTAGGAAAATGCTTTGAGCAAAATAATGTTTCAAAACTAAGTACTCCCTCTGGCAAGGGAACAGATATCACACAACTTTGAAAAATCGCAAACTTTACACACAAAAAACCAACGTAGGTCTTAGCACTCCCTAGAATATTAGGTGAGACTTCTTTCTTGGACTTAAAAATAGTGTTGGTCGAAATATGTTTGCCCGCCAATAGATAAACAACAGAAATGTAACCAAAATATACGGCAGCACTGTAGATATGCCTTAGTCGTGATTATTGCGGGGATTATTGTTCGACATTAATCATGAATCAAACTTTTATCCTGACAAAAATGCCCGCTAGCATAAGTAATGAAAACAGTAAACATCCGGGTTTACTGCGGAATACCGGCCAGCGAGTAGAATAGCTGTTAAAAAAATGATTGAAGGCAAATCTACCTCTGCAATATGTTTCAGATTATATTCATGTCCTTGTGAGGTGACCGACTTAAAATTTTGCATTACTCCTAATAGATTGCAAGTGAATAGCGAGTCAGAAGCTAAAACTTTATTTTGTTTTACTGATTTATCCAAAGGTCGAGTTCTATTTTTTTTATTAAAATACATTTATCATTCTTTTCGTTCTTTAAAATGCCCCTGAAATTAATAAAGTTGATGTGATAACAGGCCATTGTGCCGTGCTGTGACTGCGGGTGTATATACCTGCACTTGATTAAAGGGATGCTCCGGGCTGAAAATAATATGATTTAAACAGATAAAGAAAAATCAGACAAAGTTTGATCAAAATCGGGCAAGGAATAACAAAGTTATGTCATTCTCAAGATTTGCATTATTTTAATGAAACTTCTAGGCATGTCTTCATGAATATTCATTAGGAGGGCTGATGATGTCATGTCCCCACTTGTTCTTTAGTATTTTATCATATGAAATTAGGTTTATTTAACTTTTTCTACCAAGAACCGAGGAAATTGGATCAATAACTGATCTAGTGCATTAGATATTCATTTCTGCAACTTATATCACTAAAAAGGAGACATATCATTCACACATGAATGAAAAATGGAAACAATTATGATTTCATGTAATAATATAAAAAAGGAAAGTTGGGATGAGACATCATCAGCTCCCCAGACCTAATGAATATTCAAGGAGTTTTCACAAATATTGCTAAGTTTTAAAATTCAACAACTTCGCTATTTATTTTGCTTATCCGAATTTTCAGCATTTTATACTCTATGAATTTCATTCTATTTATTTATTAATTAGAATGAAATTCATAGAGTATAAAATGCTGAAAATTCGGATAAGCAAAATAACGAAGTTGTTGAATCTTAAAATTTAGCCCGGAGTATAGAGGGAAGTGGGTATGTTGGGGTGAGTGGGTATGTGCAACATGTAATCTTGGTAAGTTGTTTTGGGAGTGTGCTTGTGGGAGTATATTATGAGCAAGGATGTGTAGATATGTATGTGTGTTTGGTGGTGTGGTGTGCTGGTGTGTGTATGGTGGAGGTGGGCGGGGCGGGCCGCGGCTGGCTGGCTATTTTGGGAGGAATGTCATTTTGTTCTATTCATTGATTTCTTTGGGGTTTTTTTAAGGAAAACTCTTTACCCTAAAAGGGAATGTTGGTATAGTGGGTGTAGTGTCTAATTGCTGGGTAATATATGTGATCAAAAAGAAATTGTGGTTTTGAGATATCACACTCATACCTATACTTTGGAATCTTACATAACTACATTCTTCAAATTTTCTTGAAATCCAAGGTTCATAAATGACTCTGTTTATAATTTTTAGGCTGAGGATGGGCTTTGATTACCTTGAAACATATTCCATTCATTAAAATGTCATGTTCTATTCATTGACTTGTTTTTAAGTTAGTATCTTCCACACAGCCAGATACTATACAGATACAGTATACTCAAGCAAAAATACACCCAGAATTCTATCAACCAAATTTCATGGTAACACAACAATTGCTCAGGCTCAGGCAACAATTGCTCTGGGCTAAATTTCGTCTAAGATATAGGGATAGGAATGCAATAGGGTATAGTGTTAAATCCAAGGTTGAAGTTGGTCATTCCATTAAAGGGGAAGTTCACCCTGATAAAAGTTTATTGTAAAAATAACAGAAAAAATAATAAAACATATTGACAAGGGTTTGAGAAAATCCATCAAAGAATAAAAAAGTTATCAGAATGTCAATTATTTTATTTGTGACGTCATATGCAAGCAGATTCCCTACATAGCATACGGTGTAAAAAAAAGTAAATTTTCTCAGAAAATTGAAAATGTTTTTACTGTACCCTCAGTATATCAATAAACAAATAATATCACACCCTTTTCCAAGAAGAAAACAAAACCATGTCATCACATACCATTAAAAAATTGAAATCTATGCATATTACATATGGGACAGCTGCTTGTTTATGACATCACAATTCAAAAATACTAAATTTCTAATAAACTTCTTATGCTTTAATGTATTTTTTCATACCTTCACCAATATTTTTAATTATTTTTTCTGCTATTTTTAAAACAAACTTTTCTTCAGGGTGATTTTTCCCTTTAATGTGTTGAATTTCCAGTGGAGCGATTGTCGCCGGAGCAAATGTTATGGAACCTATTCCACATGTGAAAACAATAATGTACTTGATATATACTCACAAATCAATATCATAAAATACAGTAATCATCTCCACAGTTCATACCATCCTCACAAATGGATTAATCACAATAGCACTGATTCAAACAAATAAAGCAATTGTAGATAATTTGAATTTATTACGATTTTTAATACTTTAAAGGTGTGCTTTGCATCAACAAGACTAGTTGGAGTAAAAATATATATTAAAAAAAACCTTTTTTGTATTTATACACTCACATTGAAGAATTTCATTCATTAACCTCAATAAAGAATGGGTAACTGGAGTCAAAGTATTTAATTTCATGTTTCCACACACTTACAATGGTGGTACTGTCCGAATTACATACTGACCAGCTTCATGAGAAAACTGACCGTTATACAATAGCTAACAAATCATCTTCCCAAATTACAAAATGACACATACGCACATTATGACAAATCTTGTTTCACAAATGACACAAATCTTGTGTCACGATAGGCTCATCAACGAAACATTGCAATGTTCTTGTCAACAAAGTCAAGTGGATACAGCATAACAGAATTGGAGAAGCAAGAGGAATTTTTGTCACATAGGGGCAAAAAAAATGCATGACTGAATTCTCTTAAAAAGTAAGCAAAAAATGATTTGTCCAGAGTTGCATCGTAGACAAACTGATTACAATGTTCAACTTCATTCAAGCATCAGAGTGAAGAATCATATTGTGTTCAGATTTTTAAGTCGGTTTGTGAGCTTAGTTATGATTATTTAAATTTACATACATGATTATCAACCCGTTATATTTAAGATGTGTATTCACCGATTATCTCTTTATTTGTACGTATAATTAATTTTTCATAATGGTGTTTTCACTTTCAGTTTCTTTGTTGTTCTTTTTATGAGATATCTTGTATTCCCCCCCCCCCTTCTTTCTTAGTGCTTGGAAACTTTTGTAAATGTGCTCTACAAAATTTGTATATTATTATTATTGAGAATCAATCAATATGGCATCATATAATAAATCCTAAACTACTCTTTGAAAAATAAGTCATGACCCCATGTCACCATGAAATCATTTCCCCAGAACTATTCGGTAAAAAAAGACTAAATGCATATAATAATCTGCTTTTATATAGCGCTTATTACATCGGAATGACGTGTCTAAGCGCTTTACAGATATATTATTACCCCAGCCATCAGATTCAATCAGTGATTCCCGCACATGCATATAATGCATGCTAATATTGTCATTACTTGAGCGATTTGTCTTAAATGTCTGATCACTGGAAAATGTAAGATTTTTTTTACTCAAACTTGAAATAACAACTTATCTACATCTGATACACAACAAATAACCATTCTCTTGGTAACAGGACATAAGAAAAAAAATTTATATCTGAGGTCGAAGATGAAAAATTGATGTTCAGTTTTTTGTTGTCCACTTTTTGTTACTGCAGTGTGACAGAGGTTTTAATTGGTGTTTGTTGACTAGCCTTCTCATTTTCATAGTGTGACAAAATATATCCCTGATTATGCCTCACATGAATAAGGAACAAAATTACATGAAAAAATTGTACAATGGGTACTTTAGCACACAGCAATAGCATGGTTTAACAGGTATCATGAAAATCATTTTCATGTCAAGTACTTCAGAGTGCAATATTGAGATCCTAAAAAAAAATTGGGTATCACACTATGAATAAAATTGTATGTTGGATCTTTGAAAAAAAAAGAGATCTAGCACGATACCTGTGCATTTTTCATCTTATATTAAATAAATAAATCTTCCATAAAGCTACCCTGTTGTCATTTATACACTTGGCCCTCCAACATAAAAGAATCATTCAATATCTACATTCAATTGTAACTTTTTTTTCTCCAGTTCTCCATAGGACAATTGATTTTCAAATACCATACTTTCCTATACAGCTCTTGTGAAACATGCCCCAAGTTTCTAAATCATTGAGAGTGTACACAAAGCATATAAATACACAGAATGGCATGTTTCTGTCATCTTATCTGTGGCCTGGCAAGATACGATTGTCCACCTCTGGCAGATAGGCTTCATAATCCTACTAATTGATTTCAGATTGATATTCAAAAAAATGCAATTCTGAAGGACTATTACTTATTACAATATTTTACCACTGATTATACACATGATCACATTTGATACTTGGTGATCATGAATCTCATAAAGTTCTCTTACATGATGTCAAATTATAAACATATAAAGAAATCATCAAATATATTCCACTAATCCAGAATAAATTATTACTTGAAGGTGTGTGACAAAAATATTCAAGTCTGACTAAAATTAGCAATAAAAATGCCATGTGTGTGTGTGTGTAATACAATAAATCACTACATCGGTCAGATCATGCTTTTGAAACATGCTACATTGTATTTGAATCAGTGAGATTACAGTATCGTGTGTGCACATTGGCGCCAAAGCATGACTTTTTAATCAGACTTAAAACTCTTTGTTAAACAACCCCTGGCATGAAATAGTGGCAATAACAGGGACTATCTATAATGAATTCATTTGTTCAACCATGAAGAGAAAAGTTAGTGAATAGAAAAAGTATATTCTGCACTTTCTTATCACTCCAAGCAGGATTTCTAATAGCCAAAATGACTGATTAGGTATATATTGTTTGAGATTTCTGCCCTTTTTAGACTTCCATAATATAAAACTACAGATATCTATTTTTTTACAAGGGTTCAGATTTAATGATAGATTTAAAGAGTAAGCCAACCTAATTCATGATGATTAGATACATAAGAGATGTACCTACTACCTGTCACAATGTATTTATCAACTTGCAAATTTAACATGGTGTTTAATACTGATCTCATTTTTCAAACAGCCATAATCCTCTTAATTCATGTCAGATTACTTTCAAACTTTCAACATTGTTTTTTTTTTCCTTCTTAATTTTCCAATATTACTAAGGCTACATTTTCCCTCTTATTCTATCTCAAATATGAACACATATCTGTAAAGTATAAATATAACCCTGTGTACTGACCATCTTCATGTGTCATATAAAAAGCAACACTATTCAGCAAACTAAATAACCCATTGAGAAAGCAATAACAAGGTTCAAACTCCATGGTCTAAGTTAACAGATATGATTTTAAAACACATTTTGTCTCATTTCATGCATTAAAGAGGACTTACACATTTTCTTTTATCCTGCACATTTTGTTATCACATTCATTATTTGTTAATATTTTTGAAAACGCAGCAATGGCAGTATGCAAAAATTGACATTTCAATAGCAGCTTCTCCATTCCAGTATGAAAAGACCATAATAATTTCAAACATGATGAAACCATTCTTTTCAAACAACTGACAAGTTCATGAAGCGATTGAGCTAACTTTCAAACTGATCAAAACCTAGATCAGAGCTGCCAACCTGAAAAGAACATTTCAGTATTTTTAAAGCTGAAACTCAGTATTTTGATGACATCAGTATTTTCAATGAAATACCATAAGACAACACATAAAATGGAAACTTTAGAAATCAGTATTTTGCATGAAACCATCAGTATTCTTCTTATTTTTCAGTACTAAATACTGAAAATCCGTACTACTTGGCAGCTCTGCTAGATCATAGCCAAGTTCAAAGGCAAAAAAGAACAAGAGCAGGGCAGAGAAATGGCATTGAAAGGTAATTGGATCCTCCAAGGAGTGCAAGAAAGATATGTCCCTGTATCATTGCTTTCCTCTAGACCTAGCAATTCACTCCCCTGGGTTCAAGTGAGGAATGGCCAATCTGGCTACGTCTTAATTGCCTACGGTCTGGAACAGGAAGGTGCAAAGCCCTTTATCAGAAATGGGGCTTCAATATAGATGGGGACACTGCTTGTGAGTGTGGGGAGGATCAGACGATGCAACACCCTCTTGTCTGCCCCCCTCCTACCAGAGCCGTGCACTGCCGAGGATCTGGGCCCTGTCTTACAAAGAGTTACGATTGATCCAATCAATCGTAACTCTATGGAAATCCATCACTGTCATAATTTTTTCTACAGGAAATTTGCAAAATGTCCTTTGTAAACAAAGAGAAGCTCAGTGAAGTTTCAAGAAACAATGAATGCATGAAAATACATCATAGTTAGAAAATATTTTGATCAAACAAGCATAATAGATGTTTACGTCGCTGGCCATCCATAGTTGTGATTGATAGAATCAATCGCAACTCTTTGTAAGACAGGGCCCTGGAGTCCTTTAACCCCAAAGCCAGATCTTGTACCCTCCACTGGACAGGCCTTGTGTAGTGACCCGACAAGGAGAGGATTGCGAGATCTGTACCTGAAGTCACCCAATGATGTAAAATTAATCATGATAACAATAATGGGATGGATGTCAGACAGACAACTCAATGTAACAATATTTCTCTGGTGCCTTCTTTTTATTGGCAGAGGCATAAAAAAAGACATAACCCTAAAACTTGTGGGGTCAATGATGAAATTTTAAAAGGAACGTCCAACTTAATGTTTGGCTGGTTTTAATCTGATTAAAAACATTGAGATACAAATTGAAAAGGTAGAATATAGATGAAGAATCTCATGTAAACTAACATTTTAAAAAGGGTTGTGCTCTTCCAGACAAAAACCTGCAATTTGAGCAAGCATTCACACCAATATTTCTTTTACTTTTTTTAATCTTTCTGTCGGGAGAGAGTACCTAAAGTGGAAAGGGAATGCTGAAAGATTTGATCAGAAAAGAGCTGGCAAAATTTGTAAACAGTATTATTACGTTGTGCTTGATCAATTTCCTTTTTACAGTTCATGATTTCATTATTTAAAGTAAAAAAAATAAGCCCTTTCTCTTGTAGTATCAAACAAATTCAATACCAACATAGGCTTCTTAACATCATGGTACAAACATACAATATTGCTTTTTAATACATGAAAAGAAAAGCCACCATTTTGAGATACAATGTTCTTTGGCTAAACATGTATGCTTATAAAACCATTTTTTCTATACAACCATCATATACATTTTAAATATCTAACTACATTAGCAGTTGACCTTGACATATCATACAAAACTTGTGAGTTGTGACTAATTTGTGACCATAGCTCATTTCTTCAGTTCAGAAAAGAGAGCAATAAATAAAATTGTGATGAAATTGTTTCGACCAATACATGAAGGCCACAATTATCACAAGCAGATTTTTAATCTGTGGTCAGAAACCATGGTTTATAAAGATTATGTTTGTTGACTACTCTTGATTAAGTATATATTGTGCAAGAGTCAAATAATGAATGCATGCTTTTGTCCCAGGACACTAAATTCATGCTTGTTACTATAGTTTCAGCATAAATATTTCATTTGTTCATGTTCAATGATTTTTTTTATAAACAGTGGGCTCATTAATAAAAATAGTGGACTTGTTAATGCTGTAACTATAATAACAAGCTTAAGTCCAGCAAGATGCATATTATTGGACTGTTTCTCAATATACAGTGTATGAATATATGAATTCAGTATAATTGTACACATGAAATCTTTATAAACCATATTTTTAGATCAGAGGTTCAAAACTACCTTTGCAGGCACTAAAGCAAGTGGCTCCTTGCATCAATGAGCACACTACTTATAAGTGTCGCATAAACGGATGTCGATTGTTCTACAAAGCAGTTATGTTTGTCTCTGATATCTCAGCAATTTCTAAACCAATTTACTCAATTACATGTAATAACTTAATCAATTTTCATTTTTTTTTTATTTGATAGCATTGAAATGGTTATTTTAATTTTCAATTTACTTGGCAAAGTAGGTAAAGGCCTGGTCACACCGCCCGAGCGTTGTTGGAGCTGTCGTAAAGCGGTAGGGAGAGAGGGTCGTATGGTAGCGAGTGGTGATGATTTTTTTTCTCTCCACTCCACGACCGCTCCAACAATTCTAAGGCGGTGTGACCTGGCCGTAAATATCTAAAGCATTAACTACCCCACTATTGAACCTTACATTTAACTCATTGCCTACTGGATCCAGAGGATGCCTGAACTTCATCTAAGGGATTTAAATAATTCTGTAATCAACGGAATAATAAAATATAAATCCGACATTTGGTTGAGTTGGAGTCCTTTTGGAAGACGAGGAGTTTGAAAATAATATCAAGAAAGAAACTGAGTTTCAACATGATGATGGATTATGAGTATGCAGTTGATCACACATAAACAGACATGTAATGATGTAGACTTCTTATCTGCAACTCCAACCTAGTTTACAGACATCACAATACATAAGACACTTCATCATGTTATAAATCCACATATTTCATTTCTACACCTAGTTTTAAAAAAAGGGTTGATATGCAGTTTCTCTGATAGAATGTATATATATTTATGATTTGTGACTGTGAAAAGTACTGCAGAAAAGTATTGGCAAGCATAGAAACGGCAATATACAGTGATATCATCTAATCCTTCCATTTGGTTTTATAAGCCCAAGCTCGGATTTGGGATCTGGAGAAAGGGAGCTCCAATGCTGTTGTTCACACGGCCTAAATTGTTCGCATTGTTGTTGCTCGGCCTCCTCGTCTTCTTCAAAGTCACTCATCTTTGTTCTAATTGGTTGCGATGGATAAGATGTACAGAATGCCATGACATTCCAAAAGTGCTCTATCTCAGAGTCTATCCACTCCAACAACTCTGAGCCTTGTTTACGGGCTCTCTCATTGGCTTCTGCCAGCAACACGGGCGTGTCACGAAGCGTAAACATGTAGCGCATGGCGGAGAAGTCCTTGGAAACATACGCATTATTCGGAGGACCATTATTGATTTGATAACCACCTTCTCCTTTGATTGTAATGCCATTTTTAATTGAAAGAGGTACAACAAGAAAGTCGACTTCTGTGACGATCATCCAGTTGAAGAGTAGTCTAACGGTCCAGCGACCAGGACGTAAAGGTTTATGGAACTCAGGTTTGTGATGTGTTTCCTCCCTATCGTGCTCGACGCCGGTATCAAACGATGCAGCGATGTGATCGGTAGGGTCAAACCACGTGAGGGTTACAGTGAAAGCTTCTCCTAGACTCCATCTGATGAAGATTGTTGGGTCATCATGAGGTCCAATCACCCCCTCAAACTTGCGGAAGACTCGCTCTTTGGGATCAAAGACCAGTCCAACCTATTCAAATAGAATGACAAAATCAATAATAGTTGAAAACAAAATGGCATAATGAAAATATAATTGTATGTTTGAACAGAAGCATAATAATAGCTCCCAACAAAACATGTAAAGGAACTTGTATACAGATGATCAATCTTGCAGAATAGAGTACTAACCAAGTTCATCACCATCAACTAAAAGGAAAGTGTTCGAAACCAAATACTTAATGGATTGGATACCCTACACAAGCTACTTCCTACATAATCAGAATAACAATACTGTAGGACACAAATATTGCGATATTGTGTGAGAAATTCTTATTAAACTGATGTATATTAGAAAGAAGAAAAAAATGAAATAAATCTATACAAAAAAAAATAGCTCAAGTATGATACTAGTTTTGTTTATTTAATCTATACAATCCATATTAAACTCTGAATGCTCTGTGTTATATCATTCATGTACATTACATGTTGTATTTACTCTGTATTCTATATAGGCTGAATATTTTTATATACTATTATGTTCACATCTATTATGCTTGTATATCTTTTGTAAATATGTTTTTATGTTTGTACTCTCATACCCCGAGAGGGGGTCGATAGAGTCAATAAATCTTATCTTATGTGTATCAAAGATCCAAAAATTACCTCCATACTAAGAAGCCGCTTGTAGGGGCCAATTTCGTTGACTACTCTGTATTGTTTCTGAGGCGATAACCATGCTTCCATTAGAGTTGACTGTCCATTTTCTGCATAACCTTTGACCGATGCTACCAGTCCTTGAAACTTGTCACGTTGGAATAGATAGTGGACTTGGTAAGGTTGAGGCATCACTTTGAACCTACATTCCTTCTCCTGCAAACCCCCCTGCATATACAAAAATAATAACAGTTCATGACAAAAATTACAGGCACTTTTAACTCTAAATGGGTGGGGGATGTGTTACTTTGCCTGGCCCAAGTGCAGCACAGTGTGGATGGGCTGTTTTTAGATGAAAGAGATCAATTCATTTAGTGCTTCATCCTACTTTCTTTTTCTTTTTTTTGGGGGGGGGGATGAATAAATAATCCTGGTCAGAACAGTATTATTTTTCTACTATTATTTTGAAATAGAATGTAGTTTATATCAATAGCTGGTCAGATCTACAATAAGAATCTGGGAGGTTTATCAATGGTTCTATGTGTCAAAAGAAGGAGAATAAAATCGCAAGAGATCCTTGGAAAAGTGAGAGTAAAAACATCATCATGATCCTTCAGTAATGGAGATGCCAAGATAATAAATTCAGCTCATTTCACAGACAATAACTAAGTACATTTTTGGCAATCTATTCAGATCAACCCAATGACCTCACATAATATGCAAATTTTGACCCTAAAAGGATTGGGAGTATTATCGCCAACCCCCTCCTCCCCCCGGGCTCTCAAGAGTTAAAAAAGTAAGAGTGTTTTGTATCCAAATAATGTATGCGTTGATAAAATTCAAAACATGGAACTCATATCGATCAGAAAGTTATATCAAATTTTAATTTTGTAGATTTGTGGTTCATGTTGTAAGGAATATGCATCCAAATTTTCGGGGGTAGTCGCATGGATGGGATCAAAAGAGGAGCAATCATGCCTATGGTTCTTATATTACATGTCTCAATGGAAAAATATATTAAGGGGAAACCAAACTAGTGGTCTAAACAGACAAATAGTCCTCCTTAACAGGTGGTCACTAAAGCAGAATTATTGTATTTACAAACCTTGACTGCTATGTTGATATACTTGGCCATAAGTCTCACAATGGCATGGTAGAAAGTTTTCTCTCCATCTGAGGCCAGAGTGCGTGTATCCTCTTCGTGGAAACTGTTCTGCCAATAGAAATCAACACCCGGTGTACCGACGGGATAGTTGCCATAAAGCCAGGTATCGAGCTGATTTATCACCTCTTGGTTAATGACAGGCTCAAATTTACGGGCAAAATATGCTGGACGCGTCGTCTGTAAAGGAATCAATTTTTCAAAAAGCAAATTAGACTTAGCAAAAAATAAGATGGATTCTCGACTACCGCTAAGTCAAGATTGATATTGCTCTTTAATAAGTCCCTCATTTTTATTTTCACATGCTAACTGTAATCTATAATTTGTCTAATTGTCAAAATGTGTTTGGAACAAAAAGAATTATATATACTCTGACTATTTCCTACAAATTTGTTAATTAATTATTGAAGTATTCTTATGACACTTATTCTGTTATGTACAGTCATACATATGCATATACATATGTTTGTTATGTTTATTATCAGAAAATGGAAGTGAAATAAACTAAACCGAACTGAACATTAGATCTTTGCCTTATCCAGATCAGTGCCTTGTAACATAAAGGGAAAAGATTGTATTTACAAAAATACCATATAGTAATTGTTTACCAACCATTTTACAGATAAGCTTAACTTTCAACTACTTAATTGATTGTATAATATATTTCATATTTACTTTTCAAGTTATAGGTGCTCATACATTTTTCAATAACCTTCAGCACTGGGGAAATAATAAAGCTCTTCCATATGAAGGCTCATTTTTCAACATCTTGTATTAGGCCTAACAGCAATTAACAAGAACAAATTTGCAACTTACAATGGCTTTCTTGACATTTTGTGAGCAACAAGCCAATAATTCATAAATGCATTTTTTTTATTAAAGGATATGTATTCACCCTGAAAATAGCAAGAAGCTGTACCAACACGACTTGGGGGTGTTTCATGAAAGTTGTCAGCACTATCTAAATTGTTAGTGCTGATTATTTCAGTGATATCCTTGCTTTTGATTGGCTGATAAGCTCGGCCTGCTGACTGTTATTATGGTAACTGTCGGAGAAAGACCTCTTGTCAGTGCTGACGACTTTCATGAAACAGTCCCCTGGTCATTCAAACTTCCATCATCAGAATGACTGAAGAGATAGCACAATAAAAATCAGAGCGTTGTGGCCCAGTGGATTAATCTCTGGACTTTGAAACAGAGGGTCCTGGGCTCAAATCCCAGCCATGGCGTAATTTCCTTCAGCAAGAAACCGATCCACAATGTGTTGCACTCAACCCAGGTGAGGTAAATGGGTACCCGGTAGGATGTCAAAGTCATTGTAGCTTGTCCAGTACTGTATGCGCCTCATCGGCGAGAGGGAGTGGAGGATGTGCACACATTGTGTGCGGGAATGACTGATTGAATCCGATGACCAGGGTAATAATATATCTGGAAAGCACTTAGACATGTCATTTCGATGTATTAAGCGCTATATAAAAGTGGATTATTATCATTATTGAGTAATTCCTTAAGAAGCTGTGTGCGCTCTGAACGCCTTGCTTAGCCGGGTAATATAGGAGCGCCTTGAGCACCTAACAAGGTGGATTCGTGCGCAATATAAATACCCTATATTATTATTATAAAACTTACTTTGATTTTGTAGAAATCTGCTGGTTTAAAGTCATTAGGTGAGCATCCACACCAATCCACAATCTCTTTATATTGACATTGACAACCAAGTTTTCTCTTCCAGTTAGTCACTCTAAGATTGTTATCCACCAGAGTATTGCACAGTTTACTGTTCTGGAGTACCGTGTGGAAAAAAGACTGAAAAGAAAACACAATCATGGTTTTAAAAACTACCCAGGACTGCAATAGTATGGAATTTCAGGAGTGTAAATCATCTATAACAAAATCTTGGGATTCAATAACTTTTTATTCTACACAGTATCTAGTATGTACATTCATGTAAAAAAAAAAATCAAAACTTTCTCCATTATCTACCAAGGTGCAGCTTGCCTCATCATGAATACAGATAAGAAGTTGTCAAATGTTTATATAGACCCTAGGAAATTCAAAACAAAATTTGAATTTACAAGAATCATAAAATCGACCACATCTTCAGATGTATGTGTTCAACTATAATATATAACAAATGGTATCAAACAAACGAAACTATCATGCTACTTGTATTTCATCTTATCATAAACTGGCCAAATTATATCTCTGTGTAATGTTCTTTACAAACACAATATTTAGGCAAAAAGCTAAAATTATGTATAATATGGTATTAACAAATACTAGCAAATATGTTTATTTTTTGTTCAAACAATAAACAGATTTAAATGGTGGCTTCAAGGTAAGGGACCAGAAGTCTACATTTTCTTGAAAATTCTACAATTTTTTTTTCTTTATTCACCTTATTCTCAGGAGATCATTTCATGAAACACAAAATCAGTGATTTTTAAATGACTATTTGTTATAAGCTACTGTAATCCATGCATCTGATTGGCTAAGAGAAATTTTTTTAGTGAAATTCTTTGACTATTGTTTCATAATACGCCACCAATGTGTCATTCTTCTAGTACATTGTGTAAAAAAAAAACGGTGAGAATCATACCTCAGCTGGTAGAAGAGTATATTTGTAGAATTGTTTGAGTCCATTGAGCAGACTATCATTGCCTTGCGCGATGTATTTTGAGAACTCGTGATTAACAGTAATCCAGTCTGATCCACCATCCATGTGAATGCCTTTAGGTAGCTCCCTGTCACCGATACGCCACATGTGGTTATCACATTCATAAAATAATCGGTCCAATCCTTGCTTCTTAATGAATCGACTGCATGAAAGAATTGCAGAGGGGGGAGAGAAAAAGAAAGTGAAAGAAAATATAGAGAGAGAAAGGGTGGGAGGAAGGAGAGTATGAAGAGGAAAATTGAACTTTCCAATCATAGTAATTAATTACTCCCGGTGGAAAGAGAAAAACATAAAAGGCAGAATGTTGGTAGTGTGAGAGAAATTGGACTAGGACATTTTCTGGTAAAGTTTGTGTAAAGCAACACAGTTGAGTATCCATTGATTGATTGATTGATTTTATTTGTCAGGTAACTGTGAACAAGTACATGAAAAAATATGAACAGTAGTGTATACCTTGACAGGATTGCCCATGAAAGCCGAGATGGCTTATTTCCAATGGGGTCCTTACATCAGTAATTGACAACAATGTACATATATGAAAAACACCTATAGAAATCTACAAACTACATCAATTAAGTCTAGACCACTGAAATTACGCGAAGAATTGTAAAACTTAATATATGAAAAGACAAAAACAAATAAGTTTGCCATGAAAACCATTTACGCAAAATATGATTAAAATAATTGTAAAACAGGTTGAGTAAACGATCATTACTTCTAGGTTACATATGAAAATTATACTATAATCAGTTTTTAAATAGCGCTAAATGCATCGTAACTAATACAAGATTCATGAATCGTAAAACCTAAGATATGAAAAAGTACAAATAAGTTTGACATCAAACTTTCACGCAAACAACAAAAGATGATGATAAAATGTAAAACAAGTTGATTATTAAAATAAATCATAACTAAATAGTTATATATAAGACTACATGATACACATGAAATTAGAAAGAATATTTAACATTACAGAGTGGGGACATTTTTTAAGTGTTGTTTCAATACTCTTTTAAATTGTGTAAAAGTCTTAACCGATTTAACATGATTAGGGAGGGAATTCCAAAAATGTATACCATTATAATAAAATGTGTTGCCAATTTGACCTTTTCTCATAGGTACAACAAAGTTAAACAGACTATTTCTTGTTTCATGCTCGTGAATATTAGATGACCGTGTAAAGTTTTTTGAGATGTAATGATATTCGTTTGAATAGAAAATTTTATGAACATGGTGAAGTATAAGTTGTTGCGACCTCAAGTCTATGCGAAGAAGGCCAGCTTTTTCGATTTCATTCTTCCCAACATGTGTTCTTGGGTGTAAGCAAGTAATAAATCTAACAATCTTATTTTGAATAATTCTAAACTTTTTTTGATCAACCTTTCCAAGACTGCAGTACCATGCTGCATTAGCATAATCAAATAAACACTGTATTAATGAAAAGCTTAAAATGCGTCTGGATTTCGTATTCATGCAATTTTGATACCGGTATAGAAATTTCAAGCGAGCATTAGCTTTTTTGACAATAGAGTCAACCATAGATGTACATGAGAGATCACTATTTAATATCAGGCCTAAATACTTCACGGAATTCTGTCTCTTAATTAATTGATTGTTATAGTATATATTGAAATCATCTGTATGCTTAGACCTAGCCCGCGAACAAAACAAAATACTTTCGGTCTTACCAACATGTAAGCTAAGCTTATTATCTGTCATCCATTTAACACAATTTGATAATTCTAAGCTAAGTTTTTCACCGATCAGCTTAGGACTTGTATCAGAATAGAGTAAAACACTGTCGTCTGCATATAAAAGTAATTTACTTTCATTAACACAAATACACATATCATTGATATAGCACATAAAAAGAATGGGACCTAATATGCTCCCCTGAGGAACTCCACACTTTATAGGCATAGAATATGAGAGTACATTTCGCATGGATACCACTTGGCGGCGATTTGTCAAGTAAGACCTAAACCAATTTAAACATGCTAAATTCAAACCCATCACTTCTAATTTCTTTAAGAGTATTTCATGATTAACCGTATCGAATGCTTTTTGTAAGTCAAGAAGAACCATTCCAACATAACGGCCTTCGGAAATTTCATTCCTAACAAAATCCAACAAGTGAATTAAACATGTTTCAGTAGAATAACCATTCCTAAAACCAGACTGAAATTCATAAATGATTTTGTATTCTTTAAAGTATTTCTCAATTTGAGAATACACGCATTTCTCCAAAATTTTCGACACTATGCTTAACACACTAATAGGTCTATAATTCCCAACATGAGTTTTGTCTTTCTTTTTGTGTAATGGTGTGACTTTAGCGATTTTCATTTCATCAGGGAAGGTACAAGTTGAAATAGATAGGTTAATAATGTAAGTTAAAGGAATAAAGACGTTTTTTGCACCATCCTTTAAAAATCTAGCAGGAACCAAGTCAAGTCCGGTACTTTTTGATATTTTCAACTTGGATAATTCATTTAATACAAACTTTTCTGTGACAGGAGAAAAATTAAAACAGCCTTTTTGTATACCTTTATTGTCGTAAAGTTTTTTTAAATTAGGACTGTCGGCCCCAAACTCACTTCTGTCCGTAATGGGGAGCTCACAAGCTAATTTATCGGCCACTGTTGTGAAATAATTGTTAAATTCGTTGGCTATCTTTAGATTATCATGACAAAGTTCCCCTTTAATATTAATAACACTTTTCTGAATATTTTTTTGTTTGTTTTTTACACCTAACTCTTTGAGATTTTTCCATAATTTCCTAGAATCATGTTTATTGTCTTCAATTTGATTTTGGAAAAATTCGTCTTTAGCTTTCCTCACTTTCCTTTGTACCACATTTCGCAATAGTTTGAATTTCCTTTCGAGTTCTAAATTACCAATATCTTTTTTCATTTTCCTGAAAGCTATATTTCGTTGTCTTATCAAACCAATAATTTCACTGGTCATCCATCTTTCTGTTCTTTGCTTAATTCTTACTTGTTTTAAAGGTGCACACTTATCAACTACTGACATGAAAATACTTTTGAAGTGTGACCAAGCAATATTCACTTCATTACATTCAAATATAACAGACCAATTGATTTGAGATAAAGCGAAATTAAAATCATTTTCACAATAGTTTTTCATACATCGAATGCTTATAGTTCTATGCTGCCCAAATACAGGCCTGATAAGTTTCCTTAAACAATACGTTAAAAAGTGATCACTTAAGCCAATTTCAAAGACACCACTTTGACAAATATTTTCTTCTTTACTACAAATTACATGGTCTATTAATGAAGAAGTGGTAGGTGTAGTTCGGGTGGGTTTTGTTATAAGTTGGCTAAAACCATATAAATTCAAAATATTCTTGTATCTTTTGGTCAGTGCTGATTGTTGTAATAGACAAATATTCATGTCCCCTAAAAGAATAACCTCATCATCTTTTGTTAATATGTCCAATATATCATGGAGAGAATCAATAAAGTGATTGTCTCTGGGGGGTCTGTAGACTACACCTAAAGTAATAGGCTTTGTATGTGGTAATAGAATGTCGATCCACAATGATTCAATACCATCAGGTGTAAGATCTTCTCTTAGATTAAATGCAATATCATTCTTAATATAAAGGCAGACCCCACCACCATGGTCGCCTGCACGATCTCGTCTTAATATAGAATAACCATCGATATAAATTTCTTCATTATTTATGGACGAATTCAACCATGTTTCTGTAATTGCAATTACTGAAATTCTACTTTCATAGAGAAGGACGCGTAGTTCAGGAATTTTATGTAAAATGGATCTGATATTTAAATGAACGAAATGCAACCCTTTTGCTTTAAATATATCATTAAATGATTTGTATAAAATAGCCTTATCAATTCCAGTAGGTGTGTTAAATTCAGGGATAGGCGGTGCATTAACTGTTGAGGTGTGTTGAACATCAATTAAGGATTGTGTAAAAATTGAGTCACAAAATGGCGGCAATGAACAGGTTAAACATATCCAATTCTCATTTGGGTTTTGATACAGCCTAGTATATTCATTTAAAGAGATCTCGAGACATTTAGTGTGATACCACTTTTGACAAGTCGTACACAACAGTCCATTTTGGTTATTTTTAACGGGTTTCTCGCAATGACCACAAGGGAATTTATAGTTTGGACCGGGATTTGTTTCAACGTCGCCAGACAATAAAACACGAAAAAAGACTTGATTATGTTCCTGATATATTGCTGTTTGAAAGGTGGCCACGGAATTATGATAATATAAAATCTGAGAGCGAAAGTATTTTACGCGCTTAAAGGATTTGATAGTAACATATTCAAAACCAGATGAGACATGGAAAGAACATAAAAATGAAATTAACAAATAATAGAAAACAAAATTCATGACATAAATATGAGCCACGCACACACACACACCCCCTTACAACCCTCCCCACTCCCCACTCACACAAACGAGTCTAGGCCTACATCTTATTCATTGACTCAACAAAAGTAAATAATGTCCTGGAGGGTCCATGAAGCACTTGTATAGTATACGCCTGCATCTTCCATGTCCAAAAGTGAGAATTGTAGCTGGTATAAATGCATTTTTGTATTAGCAAGAAATTTATCCACATTCAGTGTGCTGCACTCAACCCAGGTGAGGTAAATGGGTAACCAAGCTGGCAGGAATTTATTCCTTGGAACGCTGAACACGTAACAGCTGGTCTGCCAAAACCAGGGTAGTTCTGCTGCATTACTGAAGAGTTTAGAGACTTCTGATATAAAGCGCTATATAAGCAAGTGTATATACAATTCAATCTGATGCTCTTCAAAAACACAATAAATGCGCCTGATGCGGAAGACTACAGCTTGTAGGACACAGAGTAGTAGGTCCATGAACACACATGTGTAGAGAGACAGAGCGAGAGAAAATAAAACAATATCGACGAGGTTATCCAGATAACGGAATGTTAATAGTCCTAGTGTAAGCAGGGAAGTGAGAGGAATAATGTGCATAGACAAATGTGTGCAGAAAAGTGTAGACAAAAATAGGAGAACATCCAAACGCCAAAAGTAGATGATTGAGTATATGTGGTGCAGAAGTGAAAGTATTTTATATAACTGTAATTGTTAGTGCTAAACACTCCCTTTGTGTAGCAAAAAAAGTTATTAATTACTCAATATCATGGCTGAGTGGGCATCAAAGTTCTGCGCCTTGTAGAGGTAGCTGCATGTACTCAAACAACAGTGAGTAGGTAGCAAGATGAAAGTCATGAAACACAAAATATCCTCATGCGAAAACGGTCACATAATCCATGAAAAAGCACGTTCAAAACATAAAAGTATCTTCAAAAGACTCCCTGAGGGTTATATAAAAAGGTGTAACAGTATTGTCATGACATCTAAGGTGTTAATCAAGTCCACGGAGGTAAACTTGGAGAGCACTGCTACACAGCAGCAGCAGCAGTGCACCCTCCATCTCCTCAATTATATGCAAGAGCAGACAATTTGGCTTAAAGGAATATGAAATTTTCCCCAAATTTTTAAGGAAAATCAAACCAAGATACATGTACTTTGTTTGATAGACTGCCTTGACAGGGAGGGGGGCAGTTGTGACACCAACCTCATTCAACCTCAGAAATGCACCCTTAATGATATTCATTATTTTCATAACAAAAATTAAAAACCTCAATATAACACATGATAAGAGCCATGCAGTCTATATGTTTATGGCATGAACAGGAAAAGCAACTAATTCTGAAACCTAAACTGGTTGGACAGAAAAATCCCTAATTTGATTGCCTGCGTGGGGCAATTAGTGAAACCAACTAATTTGATATTCTACCAAAGTGTCTTTCTCTATAAATCTAAATTGCATAATTTAACAATACTGTAAAATACACAACCCCAAAATTGAATTTAAATCTAATTGCCTCAAGAACTAACGTCAAATACATGTAGCATACATCACTCCATAGATGGTGTTGCATAAAGGAATTAAGCAATCCAAAATGATGTGATGAGTGAGAAACGACTACCATTTGCGTCTCATGGGATGGGTAGCTGTTCATTTTGAGTGATATCCATCCCCCCCATTCTGTTATATATTAATAATATTTCATTTACCCAGGGTAGCCACTTCACTACCAGTGGGCCCTGCATAACATGATATGTTATCATTACCCTTCTCCAATCTAGATGCTGAGCGCCAAGCAAGAAGGCAGAAGGTCCCATTTTTATAAGTCTTTGGTATGACTCAGCCGAGGATCGAACCCACGACCTCCCGTTCAGGAGGCAGACGCTCTACCACTGAGCCACCATGCCCGGTTGTACTTGCCAACTAGACATGTATGTACATTTCTAAAACATGCAAGTAAAATTCTATACAACAAATCTGACAAATTTCATCCAAAAGAGGTAATAAGCAAAAGTTTGGAACAAAATAATGAATTTCACTACTGGCACCTTTTATACTATAGACCTACGCCTCACCTGCTATCATCTCGACCATGAGATTTAAGAAAGTTGTATCTTCGATTCTTTGACAGAAAGCCAACCAGGAGCTCATTAGTTCTGTAAATAAAACAAAATAAAAAATAACTGCTTAAATCTTCAATGATGTTGTAGATATGGTGCATTAAGAATAATCATCTCTATGCTTTGTGAGGTGTCTAGTTCTAGCCAGAAGAAGAGTATGTGCCTATTGCAGGAAGAATTTTAAAAGTAATTCAACAATTATCGTAAATCCACAATAAAAGCTTCTGATTGGTTGAATATTAAATTGTTGATCTTGATCGCATCTCAATAGACTTGAATTAGCCAATCAGAGAACTGTGCACTAACTTCATTAGCAAGCTAGTTTAATGAAAATTCTGGGATCCGTCTGCAGAGTATCTCAATGACTCCTGGAAAAAGATGTTACTATTGAATACATGTATGCATCTCTTTCACTTCCAGCTAAAGGCCTGGTCACACCGCCCGAGCGCCGTTGGAGCGGTCGTGGAGCGGTAGGGAAAGGGGGTCGAATTTCGCTTTCAAAATTGGGGGAAACAATCGAAAACATTAAAAAAACAATCGAAATCGAAAATGGTGAACTGTAGCGAGCGGTGATGATTTTTTTTTTCTCTCCGCTCCACGACCGCTCCAACAACGCTCAGGCGGTGTGACCATGCCTTAAGGAACAGGATCGATATCATGAAGAATGCATTTTACCAACAGAGTCAAATTCAAGCTTCATGCTACCCGAAGGCGAGGTTGATTTAGAAAGAAATTGCATGTTTCACCTGCCTACTGAATAATAAATAAACAAGATCCATAGATGAGAGATGCCTCTCCAATATTACTAAAACTTATAGAATATTGATGTCTTCCTAGCTCTAAATGTATGAATGAATCCATTGAATGAATCTCACGACTTTCTTTTTTATTGGGGGGGGGTGGATTTTAAGCTTTAGCAACAAAGACAACAGGAATTGCCACACTGCATAATATGTCAACCTGTGAAATGTTTTTTTTTGTTATAATTATATATAATAAATTTTCTTTAGACTTAACTAGAACACTGACAAATATTCACACTATTTGACATAAACAGGCAAGATTCTGTAATGAAATCCCAGCAGCATGGCAAAGAAGACATCAATCAAGCACTCATATGTTGACTACCGATTTATAGGCTGGTACATTGAAGTGGGTTTCCCTGACTGCATTTATTTTTCATTTCAATGCAATTAAATATAAAGGATGTCTGGTTATCATCCATACATCCTAGCTTCCAGGGTCCATTTCATAAAGCATGACTTCATATAACGCCTGGTGCTCTGTTCTTGTGCGAAGTGGGCTAAGCTTAACCCCGGGAAATTGGTCGGGCTAGGGGTCTTAGCCCCACCAATTTCCCGGGGTTAAGCTTAGCCCACTTCATTTTCACACTGTTTTAGCAAAGTGGGCTAGCATGGTAAATAGTACGGTACTATCTGGCCCTGCAAAAAAGCAGGGTTTGCTGGCTCATTGCGGTGCTAAGAGATGCAGTGTGAAATGAAACAGGGCAAAGGAAAAGTGGGGCCAAGCATTAGCCAATCACAGAATTCAAAATTGCACATTAATCGTGCTCTGTCTGGTAAAGTCATCAATATTCATGAGCTGCATGATAATCCGGGGTTAAGGAGTTAACACCGGCTAAGCAAATAATATGGGGTAAGAAAGACAGTGTGATTCGAAAAAAAAGACAGTATGGGGTTAAGGATAGTCCTGGGTTAAGCATAGTATGAGGTTTGCAGTGTGAAAAGCATATAAGTTTTTCGTCACTTAGGAACAGCCTTATGACAAATTTGGCACTGTTCTAATCGAACATTTATGAACAAAAAAAATATTCAAATATTGGTTGAAAATTGTTTGTTGATAGACCACGCTTTACTTCAATGTATCACAGATGAGCATTGTATACTTTCTGTAAAATAAAAGCAGGCTAGATTTGCAAGACAAAATATTACTTGCAATACTTGAAATGATTCTTAACCCTACAATTAACTTGTAATTAATAGATATATTTTTTGCAGCTCTCCCCCCCCCCTCACTGACCTCAATATTTAGACCAGATATCAGACAAGGTCTGGGAGGAAGCTACATGTATTGTCAATGACCTAGAAATGAATACAAAAAATAATCAATCTACTCAGTCAAAGATATTAATTTCCATCTGTGCATAATGTATGAAATGGGGTACTGTGTAATCATTCTAATGGCTTCAATCAATTTGTTACTGGGAATGCTTGATCAACAACAATGAAGGAAATATGCCTAATTTAATTTACCTGATCTATATACCTTGACGGTTTAGGAGAGATCAATAAGCGCAGACGCCATCTAGACGATGGCTAGCTCGCTTCAACTCTCTTTCTTGTAATTCTACAGGCAGAGTTCACAAAATTTTAATCAATCACAAACAAAAATCAAACCTAAGTCTCACAATTAATTTCCAATAATGAATTTGAATGATTGGCTGTTTCATGAACATGCAATTTCAATTTACAATCCATTTTAAATAAAATTGATTTCTTACAACACCCTCAACCCTCAAGAATCCCTTCTACTGTAAGAAGCCTAGCTAGAGCTTCTCTCTGTCAGTGAACAGTGAAATCTCCCCCCCCCCAAATACTATATATATATATTCAACAATGAGCCACTTTACAACCAGGTGATTGAAGTAGTGATCTTGACGCCAATAAAAACAATTTGAAAAGAGTTGTGACAGGACCTCAGGCAATCTGTCACTCTGAGCTCTGGATATTTTCTATAGGCTGAGCTGGAACTTCATATCAAACCACTGTATGTAAAGATCGACCATGAAAATACCACAGCCGGTTTAATAATAAAATCTAATAGTATACTGGTCTATTCAGATTTAAACAAAAGATCCGACAAGTGACATTTTGACAATATTCAAACTTCCTTTGTACTGGGAATCGTCTCCCATCAAAGAAAAATGGCAATTTGCCCCCCTTAATGTAACGAAAAAAGCCCTCTCACTGTAACAGAGCTGTGCCTTAATCTGTTCTCTCTATAAATGTCTAAAAATAGAAGATATTCTCTTTTACAAATTTAATCCAAATATTATGGTAAAGAATGGGTGACACATCCACGACAGAAAACTTCCTCAAGCCATTGAAAGTTAATCGTCGACAGTATCGATCAATAACACATAAGTACTGAAGAGGCTCAGTACTTAACAAATACGTGCTCGGACATACAAGTACAAAATGAACTATAAAATCAATTAGCTGCTTATCATAAGGGAAGGTACATGTAACAGTGTACACTAATGCAAACATTGCAAGCATATCTACATTAAAACTCAGATCCTTCAAATATCAATCACGTGAACAGGCAATGAAACTGCTATCCCTTCCAACATCTGACATGGGGTAACGTTTACCAAACTTTAAATCCCTCTGTAGCCACTCACTTCTTTGGTTGGTACTTAAGAAATATTTTTGATATCATCCTCCTATAAAAAAGAGGCATGTATGGGACACCTGCAGGGTGCTACATAAGCACTTGCCCGATTGCCCGGGGCAAGTAAAAGTTATAGTCGGGCAAGTGCTTTGAAGTAAAGACCAAAACTACTTGCCCGAATTGGGCAAGCAAAATTCTCACAGTAGAATTACCAAAATTAGGTTCCATATGGTACACCAACCCTAAATTTGGTCATGGGGGGCAAGATAAAATCACCTTGTAAAAAAGAAATGCAAGAACAAGGTACATAAGTTCATGTCAAAAGAGAGAAAAAAAGTTCAATGTTTTCTAAAACCATAATATTTTCATTTGAAGAAGTAAAACTTTTTTCAAGGATTTTTTTAGGGAAGTGAAATAGATTTTCAGGCAAGTATATTCCAACTATTTAAAAATTTACTTGCCCAACTGGATAAATGCATCTAAAAAGTTATGTAGCACCCCTCGTTGACCCTGCAACCCCCACCCTGAATCCAGCCCCATACGCCACTCATACATGTACATCTCAGTATATTTTTAAAGATGTGGGAAATCAATGTCCTCTGCGTAGACAAAAGATAATTTATAGGAAGTATGGACAGAAAAAAAAGGAAATTCTTGGCATTCTCACACAGTTCAATTCATGCCAAAATCTATAACCTCATATCTGTATGTCTGTAAAATTGATAAATTCTCTAACTTGTCATCTGTAGCCCCACAGAACATGGATATTCCTACCTTTGACATAAAAGAATTCCTAAACACTTCATTTAAGATATGTAAGCCTCCCTATTATTATATTGTATAATATTTTTAGTGAGTCTTGTGAATTCCCGGGGGGGGGGGGCACTCAGTATATAATGCATAGTGGGTATGTGCCGCGGAGGGGACCCCCATTTTTAGACCCAAATTTCCGTTCCAAGGCATAGCATTTTGTCTTATTGAGAAAAAAACAAAGGAAGCCGCTCCAAGGCATAGCATTTTGTTCTTATCGAGAAAAAAGAAGAAAGAAATCCGCTCCTAAGCTTCGCATATTTTTCTTTACGCCGTTCCGGTTGCATTGATCTGCTGCAATTTTGGTGAAAAGCGGCCGCCGAGCGCTGTCCGACCATCGTCTCTGCCCGAGCGCACCCGGCGGAGGTCGCGCTACCTGCATCATGCACGCATGCCTGTTCCATAGGGGTGCATACGCACGTACTCACTGGCGATCCGTTCCAAGGACCCCCGTTTTCACAAAATTGTAGTTCAGAAGCCCGTTCCGAGGACCCTCCTTTTTACAATAAGCCCGCTCCAAGGCCCCCGTTTTTTGTCTCACCCGCGGCACACCCCTACCACTTTTTTGGTCGAGTGCCCCCCCCCCCCCCCCCGGGTGTGAATTCCCCAAAATTACCTCTTATTTTGTAATTTGTTTAATTTATAGTATATCCACAATGTTTTAGAAGAGTGAATCGGGAAGAAAAATGGATGCAATTAAGAAGAAGATAAAAAAAGATGGGTCTGCATCGATCATTGATCCTTGGATAACTTCTCTGACACCTTTGACTTGAACTTGGACTCCTCTTTCTCAGGTCATTTCTACAATGATGTAAAAATATCTTGTTTTAAATTTGGTAATTGTAAATATCGTTGCTTATTGATCTACTGTCATGACAATAATGATTAGGCTACTTGAACAAAAGGAGATGAATTTCTATATTTCAACATATGAATCAATAAATTTCAGGGACAGTCTGCCTTAACAGTTGCATACTCTCTTGAAAAAACTCATCTTTGTGAGGGCACTTATGACGTGAATAGGTGGAAAGTTTTATGTAAATTGTCATGGTTTCACCTGACTACATTGTATTTTGATCTCAGCCACTGAGATGCAATGATGCCAGTACTTTCTGACAAATAGTTTGTAAAAGTCACTATTTGCAGGGAATAATTTTGCTTTACAAATTTGAATAGCACTTTTGTTCATATGAGAAAAGCTCTCAACTAAGTAATGTACAATCCTATGTAAAATATGCTAAAGGCCTACAAAAGACTTTATGCATAGCAGTCTTTAAAAAATGTGGAGCAATTTGCGATGCGATACCAGGAAAATTATTCCCTTTATTTGTTTTATGAAATGTTAATGATTCTGAGGTCTCAAGGGGCTGTTCAATTAAATTTCTTAGCCTAGAATGGCAAACATGAATCACAAATCGAATTTCAGGTTAGACTTCTGAAATCACAACCAGCAAGTTAATTGAACACAATCAGGAATTAAGATCAATATCTCTGAAAACAATATTTCACATTTTGAAACGTCGAGTGGTCCAGTGGTTAGAGCAATGGACTCATAATCTCAAGGTTGTGAGTTTGAATCCCCACACTGATATCGTTTCCACTTTGATAAAAAGACCAGAGTAATATCTGCCATCTATTAGGTAAGCCACTCTGAATGATTAACCTACTTGTAAAATGTTTCTTCTATTGGTTAAAACCAGCAAAAAAGGCTGTAATGTCAAGTTTCTACAAGAGTTACCATCAACAAAAACAGAAACAAGCAAGAAAAGGCATTTACCTACATTTGCCACTCTTCACCCAGGTATAGTAAATAAGTACCAGGTAGGATGGATTTCCTTGAATCAAGGAGCTTGAGCTCCTTGCTTGAATGCTCGAGCACCTGATAACCACAGCCATGCTAAAACCGGAGTAGTAGTACTATGGAGTAGGCCAATTTAGAAACATTGTAATAAGTGCTATAATGCTACTAGATACAAATGTTGCACATTAATCATTAACATTAAAAATTGAGAATAAAACATCATGATTTCTGAATAAAGCAGCAATTACAATGTTCAGCTTTTATAAATGCTTAGAGCCCGGTGGGGTCACTCAGCCGCAGAGGGGGACACGTATGACCGTTACCACAAATGCAAGTGACCCCCTATTGCAGTCAATTTCAAGGACATTTTGTGAAATTTACCCCCCTATTTTCATGCAAAACAAGGACAAAATTGCGGTAAAAAGGTACCTTGAAACACCCCTAATTATAAGATTGTAAGGACACTTTTGCCCATTTAGCAAATTTACCCCTATTTACCGTATTTCAAGGACAGGGCATTTAACACCCTTTCCTCATTAGAGGAAATTGCAACACAGGCTCAGAGTGCTCAGTCCTTAAAGATGACCAAGAGCCAAGTCTGAGTCATATACTGATACAATAATCCAAAAGAACTTTATTTTTCTTGAAAAATAGGAAAAGTAGAATTCTTTGTAAAAAATAAATGTAGAGTTGTCCATATAAAGATACAGAGCATGGTGAGCGCGCCTTCTGCGGCTGGTGACTCGGCGACGGATTTTGCTTCCCGTAATCGTTCTTCCCTTTTTCCTGACCCCTATTTCCATCAGATCGAGGACGGTGAGCACCCCTATTTTCACTATTTTCGAGGAGTGTTCTGTCCGCAGACGTTCCATGAAATTGACCCCTTTTCCCGCGATTTTGGTAACGGTCATGCGGTCCCCAAGTCATATTGAGTGACCCCACCGGGGCTTAGAGCTTTGTCAAATTATCAGAAAATGAGAAAAGATCCTCTTCCCTGGCATTTTCTCACCTTGTCCACAAAGAGATTATGGGGGGGGATTAATACAACTTAGTATGAATCTAATGATCCAATCTTGATAGTGTAAGCAGTACTTCAAAATCATAAGGTTATTTATAGGTACTAATCTACAATAATTATGTACTAGAAGGCCTAGCTTTACCTGATGGGAAAGTCGGACTCGCTGAGATTGATGAAGAAGTCCCATTTGACATCGTTCATTTGAAGCAGATCCTCCATAGCTCTAACGTAGACCTGAAGTAGACTAGCTCCGCCCCAGATAGTTGCATAGCGCCACGGTGTAATGCGGATATTGGTGAACTTCTCTGCGATGGCACTCAGCTCACGGTGGAGGTAATCTGAACGCTGAAAAGAAAGAAAAAAACAGAGGGCAGTTTTATAATGGTGTCGTAATGTTACATATACTGTACTAGCATTGAATAGATACAGGTATAGTTGCATAATTATTGGTAACACTCTCAGCAAATCACATTCAGCTCGTGGTGTAGGTAATTTGAACACCTAAAAACACCATGTCAGGAAGCAGTTTCATAATGCTGTTTAAATGGTCTACAGGTGACTTTAAAAAAGAACAATTTTTATGAATTTTATGTATTTTTAAAAATACGGTCCTTAAGGCTTTATTGAATTACAGGAATACTCATATTCATTTTGTTTTTGGGCAAAAGGTATCAAAGTGGCAAATTATTAATGATATGAAAACCAATAATAAAAATTCTCAGTGCATTCTGGGTCAGTCAGGGGAGTTTAAAGGTAAAAGATAGTTTTGGTAACGACATCAAAATGAGTTCGTGCAGAATCCAAGGAAATGACCACCAAAGTGTCCGTTTGTATAAATAAAACGCATGTGCCAAAGGATTCTGGAAGAAATTGTGTAATTGGTGAGAAATCAGCAAATAAGTACAGGATTCGGGTAGGGCGTCGGGCCCGACGCTCTAAGCAATAATTATACATTGTCCCACATGCACTTATCTGTGTTGGGGATCTTCGGTGTGAACATTTTTCAGCATAGATTTCAAGATTTCACAAAGTTCAGTTCATGTAACTGTACCAGATCTAGATCCTCGATGATATTCTGACAATTAAGCCTTGTTTTACAGACTTTCTCATGAAATCAGTGTTTACTGCAACTACTGGAATTTCTCTTTAAGTCTGTTGTATCCAACAGTTACCATGTATTAGTGCTTCTAACTCATTAAAAGTCAAGGAAAGTTGTCACTCAGATCTGACAACTTGTCAGATAACAAATGTTAAGATAGTACTAATAACTATTCAAATTAGATTTTTGTCTTTAAGCTACAAAATATTTATTAAAAACTATTCACATGTCAGTCACTTGTCAGGCGTAACTACACAAACGGCTTTGTCTCCTGTGCCGTCATAATATACAATGATTCTGAAATTAATCCAGCTCATATCGGGAAGAAATGTGCTTTTGTGGGGTTTTTTAACAGATAATTTAAAAAAAGCATTAGATTCATGTCGATATGGTTCAATACATTTACCTGTTAATCAAAACTGAATTGCATTTGAAAACTGACCATAAACGTTGGCTAATAATCATGAACAAACAGAAAACATCTTCTCGAGATTTTTTTACCGCCCTTTCACACAGTAAAAAAATCGTAACTTGAATGATTCCAGTGAAAAATATGGCAAATGATGAATTTTCAGCACAAATGTGAAACCAAACTAGAATCACATAGGCTAATCACAATCACAAATTCAAATTCTACTCCGGAGGTGAATTCCAGTTAAGTTTCACTGAAATTAGAGTACGAATTTGTTCGTGTGAAAAGTCCGATGATTCTACAGACGAATTGCAATCATCATTACAATGATTCAAAATTCATGTGTGAAAAGGCCCTAATACACATGTAAATAACAAATAGTGAGTGATTTTCACTGACTAGTCTTATACCCCTTTCATAAACCCAATTATGCGGCTAACAGCAGCATAATTTGGTCATAAAATCGGAGGAGGACCAGAGTTATCCGCATTATTTTGATGCTGCAATTATTCGCATTATAGCAGCATCGTTGCAGCATCGGGACCAGATTTTGACTTTATGAACGCATTTCGAAAGTAATGCGGATAATTGCCATGGAGCGGTCATAAGGTCATCCTTTTCCAATGCAACCGCATCGGAGGGGGGTGTGTGCGGTTGCCATGACGATTATCCTCCCTTTTCAGGACGGGCGCTCGTAAAATAATGCGGATTATTTTCGGAGTTTACGAACGCAATTTTTATTGAATTATCTGCATTACTCTTAGGCAGCTAGTTGGAGGATAGGTTTATGAAAGGGGTATTATATACTACTTTTAATAAGCCTTTCATCTGATTGGCTCAGAGCAAATGTGTCAATGTAAATTACCAGCAAGTTGCTTCATAGAACACTCTTGTGAAGACTATGGGTGTGTTTGATTTTCACTGACTATAGATGTCTTATATATACTACTTTTAATAAGCCTTTCATCTGATTGGCTCAGAGCAAATGTGTCAATGTAAATCACCAGCAAGTTGCTTCATAGAACACTCTTGTGAAGACTATGGGTGTGTTTGATTTTCACTGACTATAGATGTCTTATATATACTACTTTCAATAAGCCTTTCATCTGATTGGCTCAGAGCAAATGTGTCAATGTAAATCACCAGCAAGGTGCTTCATAGAACACTCTTGTGAAGACTATGGGTGTGGTTAATATTGTTTTCAATATCAAAACGGCAACATGAATCATTATTGAAAATGTGATTACCAAACGTAGATATTATGAGAAACAAAGGGTGTGTTCATATATCCCCCATTCTCGGTCATTAAAGTTTATTTTGATCTTTCAAATCGCGATTCAGATGAAAATTTGAACATCGAAAAAGATACATTTGTAAACGCAATCACCTCAGACTTTACGACCTTAAGCATTGTGAATGCAACATTGAACACGATTGAGTTTTGAAACGTCTTTAAATTTGTTCTCACAATGGAAGCCTACACAAGCAGGTGCCAAATTGAACTTTCTTTTGATGGGTCAAACTGTGCAATAAAGATGCCCTAACTGAAGTGTGAAATTTAAAGATAATCAAACATATAAACACTATAAACAGCTTTATATTTTCGTCACTGAACAGTGCACCAATGTTTGTGTTGTGTTTTGTAATTGAGTTTTCAATCATGATTCATGTTGCTGTTTAAATTGTACTTCACAGTTTACATCATCATATTTTCAGAATGAAAAACAGGATGAAAATACCAAGAAATGAAAACACATCAACTGAACGGTTCCAAATGAACATATGAATTAACAAAGAGAAAAAAGAAGTTAAATAGGGAAATTATTGAATGACAAGGAAGAAAAACAAAAAAAGGGTATTTATAGGGCACACAACATCTAACTAGGCCCGTTTCGGGTACACGTGTACACGTGTACACGCACGGTCAAGTCAGTGCACGTGTACTAAATTCCATCACCGTGTACACGGTAGCATCTGCATAAACAAGCTCACAGCCTCACATTAAATCTTAGTTCTCAGACACTGCACATGTTTTAATTACTAATATGTCAACATATTTCAATTAATCCAGAGTGAGTTCACTTCCAAAATCGCCAATTTAATCCACATTCTTTCTGGAGACTCACGTTTTTGTACCACGAAATCGGCACGAAATGGGTCTGCTCCGGTCTCAAAAGCTCGAAAGCGTTGCTCAATCACACTCAGAGTCAATTTGAGAATCACCAATTGCGATAGCGATCATCGCTACAACTTACGTGTTATACGCTCGCACACAAGCCTACAAACAAACGCTCTTCAAATTGGCAACTTAATAATGAAAATCAATCGATAACTTCAGTTACACTTGTTCTGCAGCGATCTGTGCATGCATGTACGGTACAGTATACAAAATGCGCATCCACCGAGCGTCGGCGATAGCTAGGGCCCTGCACTGATTTTCTTTTGCATTCTTTATTAATTTAATGCGCTGCTAAGCCGAGTAAACTTTTAATTTGCATCAATTTTTGTGGATTGATACTTCAAACTTCTCAGGTAAGCTTTAAAACCGTGACTTAGGATATATAGACCCCTTTTTATGACATATTGATGCGGGTCCGTGTCGACATGAAAACAGAACTCGCTCTCACAGTGTTTACAACGTGTACACGTGTACACGACCGAAAAACACGCCGTGTACACGTGCATCAAAAATGGACTTTCAAAACGGGCCTACATCTAACAAATAAAATATTTATGATAGAATCCTAATATAATTTCCAAATAATCACTAAATCAATTCTTGGTAGCATCTGTACATTTCTTCTATATTTATTGATCTATTCATAAAAAAGAATATCAATCTTTACAAGAATATCAAAAGGAAAATTCACATGATCAAACCTTCACTAAATACATGTATGTACATGCATCGGCCCTAGCAGATATATTAAAAAAGGAATGCGTACAGCCCAAGGAAAGGAAAAATAAACAAACATGTGTCTACAAACAGCTAACAGGATAATTAATCTAATAAAACACAGATGGCATAGTGGAGACAGATAAAATCAATCAGCATTTTGACATGATGGGGAAAACAAGTTTACCGTCCAGGCTCTGCTTCTAGAAAGTGGTCTGAATACGCAGCCTAAGTCCCTGACTGGGTAAACTTGTAGTTGTGAAAGTCTTGTCTCAAGACCCACATGATGATTAAAGTTTATAGGGGAGGGGGAAGGTCATAAAGCTGTTCATAATCTAAGAGCAACTTTATGAATTACTTTTGATCCTTTGTGGTAAATGATATGCACCATTAAGTGTTCATTAGTGATTACCTAAGATTATTTATCGCGTAAGAAAGGTTTACCGGTCGTTCTCAAATTGCTTTATGAAACACCCACCAGGGTCTGTGTCTGCAGACTAGAGGATTGAGGTAATTAGACCCCGGGGTAATATGGGCCCCACACAGCGGCCTCACCCTCAGTTCAAGTATGAGAAGGACAAACGAGCTATCACATGTGCAGGATGTGTGCATGTTACAATAGCCACTGTGTCTAGCTGTAGTACTGTAACTTGCAGTATACTATACTGAGCAGTTGCAAAGGACTACTGAATTTCATCTATCAAGTTGCTTCTCCACTTTGCACCGGTAAGTACTTATACCTGTTACCTAGTATTATGTCCTTTGTTTGATGTGTTAAATAGCCAAAGTACAAGTATGAGCCAAGCTGTAATTCTTATGAAAATCATTTTGATTGATGAATGAATAAATCATATGCAGGCTCTACAAAATCAAAAGTGGGGTAATGTGAGTACCCCTACCATTATTATATGGAATCAGAGTACTGAGAATAATGAATTTACTATGTTATTTCAATACCTTATTCATTATCTTAACTAACTTATGTTAAATGTACCTGTATGTGAAATGCACGAGAGAGCTAGAGTGGAGGCAAATAAGGCCATGGGGTAAGTCAGGCTGCCTGTTTGCTTTTAGTGCATGCACTGCTCAAGAATGCCAGGGTCAAAGGATTAACTGTTTGAATCGTATTTGAGACAGTTCCTTGGCACAGTCGGAGGGGTGGGGGGGGGGGGCTTCTCCAGGGGTGAGCCTTAATTTCTAAGGGGCAGACATGGTGTAAAGGGCAAAATTATCTGACTACCTCAGAGTGAGCAAAGAGTGCAAGAAAAATTTACCTTTAAAATACAATCTAATTTTATAATTTTTTCACAAATATATATTCATTTCACCCAGGTGCCTGAAAACGATTTTTGACAAGTAAAAAAAAAAAGGTTTTCACTACAAAAAGAAGGTTTGGGTTAATTTTAGCATACTTTCCTGATTTCTGGGGGGAGGTGGGTGCCTATGATGTATAAGATATGCAGCAGCACCCCCCCCCCCCCCCGACAAATCTTGATGGATTGTCAGCACACTCGATGCCCATGTCAATGATATCACTCTGTCTGTTTCTCTTCCTCTTCTTTCTTTATCAAGAAATGTTTTGGAGGTCTATGGCCTTCAAGCCCAACATCTTTTCATGGGGGGGGTACTAGATTATAATGTGAGTGCGTAGTATGGGCTGATTTTTTTTTTTAATTGACAAGAAAATCAGCCATTTTGAGGATTCAATTTATTTTCCTAATTATACACTCTTTAAAACTTTAATTCTCATTTATTTGATCATAAATATGATTTTTTACAGTAATTATGGGGGGGGTGATAACACAGGCAATTCCCCCATCCCCCGCCCCACTCATGTCAAGTGTGTATTATTGTGCATGCCAGAATTGTAGTTAACTTCACCACTTTCGCTCTCTTTTGTTTCAATGTGGCAAATGAGGTCACCTCTGGATTAATACATTTCATTAAAACTGTATGGTTGCATCTGTTTAAACAGTAAAATACAGTATAGAAATCTCCATACAAGATTATGTACAATGTTTGTTTCCACTACCATTACCAATAAAACAATAAATTATTCCTATTGAAATAGGGGTACTAACAATGTGAATTTAGTTTGTTACTGATTGCATCAAACCAACTGAACTATTTTTACTTTGAATAGGTTTTAATCAGGCAGCCTCATCTCATTTGCCCCGTTTTGGTGGGGAAAATGAGACCACCCAACAAAAATATTTGAGGCTCATTAATACGCAACCTAGACTGATAACATTTCTTATGGATAATGTAGGTCTACTGTAGTTCTAGTATTAGACATTTTATCATGTTTCTACTGCTTTGCATAAAAAAGATATAAGGGCTATTCCACGGTTACTCACGTTACATTTGGAGACACCTTGACTCATACTTTGAGCTGTAACTCCATTATTATTGATAGGAACTAAACATCTCCTTATCACAACAAAGTACACAGTCTGACTATCCTTCGTATAAAAACAAAACTTAGGAAATTTTATTATGCTCCTGGCAAATCTTTGGAATGTGTCGGTTACTCACGTTACATGATTTGGACATGCATAAAATGAAAAGTCAACATAAGTGAAAAGTCTCCTCATACAAGGCTTTCATGAAAGTTGATTATATCCATTTTAAAGAAGTATATTAGGGAGACAAACTTTGTATATAATTAAAAAAATAAAGAACACATGGTTTTTACTTGGGGTGCAGATAATATGGTTACTCACGTTACGGTTACTCACGTTACATTTTGTCCATGTATGGTTAACAACACACATGTCATTAAAAATTCAATAATGTGTGTAAAATTCATTGCTAGGAACATCCAAAAGAGATTTTATACCAAAAATTGGAACAATTGGAGCTTTATTCGGGAGTAGGAGGGATAATAGCATAATCGCTTAACACCAATTTGCATGAAATAAATTACTATATAGTATTGTAGATTATGTCCAAGACAACCTGCACGCAAATTTTCGGCGTGATCGTGCGGCCAATGGCCGAGATCTCAAGGGGGGCCTGGGAGCCCCCCCCCTCCCCCCACCCCCCGGGCCATATCAACTCCCAAAATACCCCGGCCTAGATAGGGTTACAGGTAAGGGCATTCAATGTGTTGTTCAAAAACTCTTTAAAGTTTGGTTAATCAAAACCAAGTCTTACTGCACTCTCGCATTGTGAATACTTCTACTAATATTCAATTTTTTTGTGTGATTGTATGACCACTGATATTTTGATGAACAAAGAGTCGCATCAAAGAGATGTATCCTCATTTTGCTTTTAATTAATCAAAAATAACTTCACAACTCACCATGAGACTTAAAACTTGACATCCCACAGAAAATGTTACCGAATTGAATAATTTTTACTGGTTACTCACATTACATGATGGTTACTCCCGTTACAGTTTTTCTTCATCAATTTTATAAAAAAATTGTACTTTTTAATGATTTTGATAGTCATCACTGTGTCAAAGATTGTTTGAAGGAAGAGAATTTAAAGTCCCACCAATTAACTGTGAAGAATTTTTCTCTCAGAAAACAAAGTCAGTTTTTTTGGTTACTCACGTTACATCACCTGAGCAGGTTGCAATATTTATTGTTGAATGAGTACTACAAATTTACTTGAAAAGCGGTTGTGTATTTTAAGTAATTTGACTCTTCTAAACTTCAGAAATATATAAAGTGGTATGTTGTTGCAACAACAAAATGGTAATAAGGCATATTTCATTTTTCACTATTTTTCTTGTATTTTGGTACACAATGGAAGACACAACTTTTGACCATTTTTTTCCAAAGTATACATATGAAAATAAACTTTTTATTTCTTGTTCCTGAAACTATCATGTATGAAGGACTTAAAGTATTAAAAAATTCAAGAAAATATTGAATTTGAATTTTTAAGCTCATGTCCACCAACCTGTGGAATTGCCCATAACTGGAATTACCAAAAAAGGTATCCTCATTTATCCCACTCTCCCCTACATGTTAAAAAGCCCACACTTATAGAGAATATTTTTATTATTTTTCTTTTAGGATATACCTCGCATAAACAAATTTTCATCATTGCTCGAAATCTGGATTATCAGCTGCGAAAATGAGGAATTACAAACGTAAGACAGAGACCTCTTACACCAAGCAGTCTCTCATAGATGCAGTTGAAGCCATCAAAGAAGGCAAGATGGGACTCAAAAAGGCAAGCAAGATATACGGTATAAGCCGTACTACGCTGCAGAAAAGGGTACAGGGCAAGATTTCAATTGATGTCTTTGGTGGTGGTCGCAAAACTGTTCTCCCAAAGCATGTCGAGGACGAAATGGCCAGATGTCTTGGCATTCTAGCAAGCTGGGGTCTTGGATTTACGAAGGCTGCGCTTTTAGACCTGGTTGCCGATTATGTAAAGACCTGCAACATTGAGAACCCTTTTACTGATGGTAGACCAGGAATCGACTGGTATAAAGGATTCATGGATCGGCATCCTTCTCTAAGCCTTCAAAAACAAGAACAGCTTCCTTGCAGCAGGGCAAAGGCGACAGAGAAAGAAACTGTAAGACACTGGTTCGAGCTGTTAGGAAAAACTCTAAAAGACCTCAGTCTTGAAAACAAACCCTCCCAGATATATACAGTTGATGTGAATGGATTGCCTCTTGACCCATCTCAGCTGAAAGCGATAGCAGAGAAGGGTCTGGAGAATGTCTTCCAAATTATTGGAGGCTACGAAGGATCAGAGAGAGAAAAAATTACAGTGAGCGGATGTGGTTCTGCTTCAGGACATATGCTACCTCCCTATGTGTTGTACAGTGGAGAAAACTTGAATACAGACTGGACCAAGGAAGGGGTCCCAAATGCCAGATACAATACATCACACAATGGCAGGATGGAAGCTGTCACACTCTTTGACTGGTTCCAAAATATGTTTCTCCCCAACATCCCACAAGTCCGGCCAGTGCTTCTCATTTTTGATGGCACCGCATCGCGCATTACGTTTCCTCTAGTAAAGCTTGCTTCAGAGAATGAGATCACCATCATACCCATTCCTTCTAGCACAACCCACTATTTTAACCCTCTCAATGTCAGTGTGTATGGACCTGTGAAGACAGCCTGGGAGAAGATCCTTCTTGCCTATGCCACAGAGAATCTTGGAAGAGCTCTTGTCAAAGATGAATTCCCTAGGCTTGTCAAGGATCTCTGGAATGAAGCAATGAAACCTGAATCCCTTGTGAGTGGTTTCAAGAGCTGTGGAATCATGCCATTCAACCCATCGACAGTTCCAGAATCCATATATGAATCATCTGCTGCTTTGAAGCTAAATATACTTCCATCAGTTTTGTACAAACCAGATGTCTGCAGTGATTTCCCGTCAACCTCCAGAATATCTCAGGCTATGCTACCACCTACAATCCAGCCAGAATTCTGTAGTGATTCTCCATCAACTTCCGGATTATCTCAAGCACCATCACATATGTCTTGGCCTGCTATACAAATGAAAGAAGTTGAAGGAATCAGATCACCTCTTACAAGTTCTCTGTGTGGTAACACCTCTTCTACATCCCCTTTGAATCTCTCTGTGACTCCAGACTCGAGTTCGTCAACCCCACCTTCTACTGAAAACTCTACTCCTGCCATTGCAGAGTTAATTGCAAAACACATCCAATCAAAGGTAGAATCAAATAGACCATCAAAAAGACAATCAGAAAGAGTACTGACATTTGGTGACATTGTGACAAAAGAACATGTGAAGCCTTTGGAGCAAGAACAAAAGGTGAAACGAAGAAGAAAGAGTGAAAATCCAAGGAAGAAGATAGAAAGGCTGGACAAAGAGTATCAACAACATGAAAGAGATGAATTAGATAATCTGTTTGATGATCCAGTGGAAGTTCTGCAAACTGACATTGACACCCAAAAGGATGGCAAAGGCATTGAAAGATGTGAGGCTTGTGGTAAAATAAATGATACCACAGACTCTGACCAGTTCATTGGTTGCGATCTTTGTCCAAAAAGGTTTTGCAAGAGTTCCGTCTGCTGTGGCCTTGATCTCTCATCAGAGAGAGATGTTACAAGAGTTGGCTTTGTGTGTAATTCTTGCCAAGAGATCATGTACAACAGACAAATAACAACACATATGGAAATGGAACATGGACGAAAGATGTATGCTATATCATAAGCATTGCTTAATTAATTTAGGGTACTTACATGAAAGTTGGTCAATGAGAGGAAAATTAAGCTTTATGTTATTAAGTATTTCAGATCTGGGGCCCGTACCACAAAGCCTACCAATGATCGTAGAACTGATTCCATTGACTACAATGTACCATCAATCTTGAAAATCAAGCTTACAATTCATCGCTAACCTTTGTGTTACGGGATCCTGATCAGGAGGGTAGCACACTTCATTATAATTTGTTACAGCTGAGGATTTAATTCATTCCACGAAATTTTGAAAAGAATCCCATTCTACCAGGTTTTTTTCGTTCACAAATTAACCACTTGTCGTAGATATTAAACATCAATTGATATGCAAATAAGAAACACTGAAAGCTGGTAACATTTGATGTGATATGATATGAAGGAGGTTCATCATGGCGATGGATGAAGTTGAAGAAATTAATTGGTTGTCTCATGACATTTGATATGTTATTGTTCCTCTTTACCTAATATAACTAAAGATAGTACATGTTCTAGTTAGTTAGCATGTTTTATCTTAGTAAGATGTTTTTGAAAATGTTAACTACGACATCTTTATATGTGCTTTACAGATATATTAATACCCTGGTAATTTGATCCAGAATGTTTGATTTCGGGAGTTGTGTTTGATTGTAACTCTCTCTGCTACGGGTCCCATGCAGGTGGGTATGAAATAAACTATAGAGTGGTGTTCAAAATTTAATGAACCCCACGAGAAAATAAACATATGTAAAGTGAACAAAGTCTGCCATGTTCTTTATATTTAATTGTGAAGCCAGATGCTAGAACATAACATTCAATAAATTTTGTTTCTATAGGCTTGCCGAGCATTACTGTGTTGTTGTCTACGTTTGACTGTCGGCACAAAGGAGTGTATTTTGTGGTGGGTCCACTAACTTATGAGGACAATTGCATGCATGGTGTCATATATGCAGTTAGACCCAGGTGAGGTAAATGGGTACCGGCAGGAAGAAATTCCTCAAAAACCTGTGTGCACCGTATAGGTAGCCTAGCTTAGCCGGGTAATAATAGCAGGGCCCGTTGGGATAGTTTTTAGAACTGAAGTGGCTACCCTGGGTAAATATACATTATTGCTATTATTATGAGAGCAATGTACAGGTATGGTGATAAATAATATGGGAATAAATAATATAGGATTTGTATAGCACACGTATCCACCTTGTTTGATGCTCAAGGCGCTCCGGCTAAGCTAGTATACTGATTCTGGTGCGCACAGCTTTTTGAGGAATTACTTCCTGTTGGTACCCATATACCTCACCTGGGTTGAGTGCAGCACAATGAGGGTAAATTTCTTTCTGAAAGAACACACGCCACAGCTGGGAATCAAACCTACAACCCTGTTTGAAAGGCAAGACTCTGAACCACTAGACCATAACGCGCCCACTTCATGAAGGGCACGTTGGGTTATGGGATCATAATGATGGGTGATGGGAGTTGATTGAAAGGAAGAATACAAAGAAATCAATACAAATGTTGAAGTTGACAATGAAATGAATCAGATGGCCAGGGTGAATTGTTATTGTGTATGTTTGTAAAGGCACATGCTGCAGAGAGATGCTGAACATGTTTTGAAAAGGGCTTTTAAGATCGAGGTAGGAGATCGTGGATGAGGGGATGACCAAAGAAGCCATGAAAGAAGCAAAGGAGGATAGAAGGGTTGGTTTGGGTATGGATGCACTGAACCTGATAAAGTGGATAGAGGGAGTAAGAGTGATTGCTGAGAGTATGAGGTAAATCTAGGGAGCAGGTTAACTCCTCATGAGGCCCGTCTGCACCATCCCAAGTTTTCAAATAAGCGCGCTATTTCTGATCCGGCAAATTATCCCGATCTGAAACAATCTCGAGATTATTTGCAATGGAGACGCAATTATCGCGCTAGTTCGTTGGATTAATCTCGAGATAGCAATCCCAAGTCAACTCGAGATTATTTGCATAGTAGCACGCTATTTTACGAATTATCGCACTAATTCGCAGGTGCAGATGCACTCGCGATTATTTTTATTCATAGTGTCAGACCATAATGCATCGATGTCTCACTCAAGCAGGAATCGCTCTTCCTGCGATGGTGGAGACGGGGTTTCTTGAATCTTAAGATTAATCGCGAAGAGGGCTGATCAGGCTAAAGTCTCAAGATTGAGCAAAGTCGGGATGGTGCAGGACCGCCTAAAGGAAACAAAACCGGGCTTGAACCTCAACCTGTTGCTGCTACTACTACTACTAGTAATGTAATTAATGATACTACAACTACTGCTGCTACTACTACCACAACTACTATAACTACTCCTCCTTCTGCTACTACTAGTACTACTACTACTACTACTACTACTACTGCTACTACTTCTGATTACTAACCTGATCAACATGGATGTAGAAGAAATGATCTCGATGGTAGAGAAGTCTGATCAGCCTCCTGACTTGCCTGAGTGCACGACCATGGACGACCAGTACATAAGCTATTCTAGCCCTCTCCTGATCCATCGACATAAAGTTACCATCGCTCTCTATCTCATTGGCAAACTTCCCTGAAATATCAACAAGAAATTCATATCAGGGGTGTTTCACAAACGTGACTGTAAAGTTAGGAATGACAACTGGATTATGGCAAGCTAAATGTAATTTTTTTGCTCAGTTATTTTGAATAAAATTTCTTTAAGTTAAATATTTTTTATTTCAATTTTTCTTACAACACAGGTTTTGCATGTATCTTGGTGAAAAGTCATGTCTACAATGATTTAGGTGAATTTATAACATAAAACATCACTCTTTGTAGAATTGTGAAGAGATATCTGGACAAACATTTCTGCATTTCAGATTGTGCTACAGGGAAGCCATCTCATTTTGCTATAATATTCTCATAGTTACAAATGATTTTTAATGAAACTAACTAACTACTACATGATGATCAAAAATTATTTTCTGAGCCTTATGGTTTTACAAGGTACATGAAAATACAATCCTATTTACCATTTTTACAAACCCTGCAAAAAGGCTGCTTTACACCTGCATTTGCTTCTTTCGATATGACCACATGCAAGCAGAATGTCAAATACATTACTCAATGACCCAAACTAAAGGAAAAACTAATCTAAGAGAAAATGGATAAAAACAGCTGTTTGAGGGGAAGCAATGCCTAAAATGGGGCCTGTGCATAATGACATACCTGAAAACGGACAATGGCGAGGCAAAGAAAGAGGATATAAGTTTCTTTCAGAAGTGGCACAGACCGTGTTGGTAATATCCTGTTTGCATTCATTTGTTTTTGCACGACTCAGTGCTGATATGGCATCTTTGCTTTCAATGGGGCACTTGGACATATACTCCAGGACGAGCGTTGCATTCCCCGTTGGTGTAACTTTAACTAACTTGCTGCGGTATCGCTGTGATTTCGAAGAGTTGCTGGTGACGATGTCTGCTTCTTGATGAATGGGGTTCGCTTTGTGAGCACTGTTTCCGAGTTGATTTGACACTTCTTGATCTATAGGCTCCCTTCCTATCCCTTCAGCCTCGCCCTTGACCACACCCTTGACCACACCCTCGGCCATGCCCCTACCCACACCCTTACCCAACCCCACTCTATTCCGCCTCCTGTCAAGCGGTAATGTTTCATGTTTGGGAGACAGTTCAACCTTCGGTACTATCGTCCTTTGATAATCAAATTGTTTGTGAAGTTCCAATGAAGGTGGTTGTTCATCTTTTATTCGTCCTGGGGGATCCTTTCCATCATCTATAGTTTTCTCTTCAGCCTGAAATATAAAAAAAATAAATAAACACAATGTTAACCATCTTTTTCTCTATTAAATATTCATCTACATCCCTTCCACCAATGTTGAAGACAGCATATTGCAAAAGAATAAAAAATTCTGTGACACCTCCGAGTAGGCTCTTGCTGTATCCGTGCACCGTAGCTAAACAAATCTAGATTAACCTCTTATGGTACATTTCACTTTCACAATTCGTTTTCTTACTTTCAGGGGCAATTTTTTTTTGGAGAACTTATGAGCGAAATCACCCTGAGTCACCATGTCAATATTTCCCTAACACCTTGATTCTCTTTGTTCACTCAAGAAAATACACAACTTGGTTCATTTCATTGATTTGCACCATGATTGAAAGGGTGATGCATTTTAGAATTCACCCATCAAAAAACATTCCCTTTATTCTTTTCTCAAAATACAAGTTGAAAAAAATTCCAAAGCCACAGCCAACAAAACCGCATCTGTCATATTCGTTGTGTTTGAGTACTTAAAAATGGCACTCAGGAAGTCTCTTGACATTTCCTTCCAGCCTCCGTGAAAAGCTATCAGATTCTCATGAATAATAAATGAATACTTAATAACTCATACATGAAGCAAAGGCATGATCAGAACTTTAATTACACTTTATATGCAATTTCGAAAGGTGCTCAGCAAATGAGAACATTCATGATGGTGATATAATGACAATGGTGGCTGAATACACTATACCTCATTGTATACAAAATTGCTTCTGAAAAGTTCTTGAATTATAAAGAGCTTAAACAGGAAACATATTTCACCAAAAAGTATGGATTTTTAACTCATAATTTTTTCAACAAGCTTTGAGCAATAGTTACAATAAAAATAAAATTCACTTTACTGAAAAATGTAGATATTCATAACAAGTATACATGTATGCCTTTTATAGACTTTTTAGAGATAAGTTTAGGTCTGAAATGCAATGAATCTGAATGCAATGTGATGTGCTTCCAAAGAACCTGAGATATATTACCCTGCTTGAGAGAAAGTCAATTTGTGCATTTAAAATGAAAAATAAAATCTATTTATGAAACTTAAACTGAAGCAGGTTTTGAAAAGTCCAGAAAAAGTTGATAACAAAGGAATCCACCTGCACTTTTGAATAAATGCTTGTATTTATTAAATTGTATTTTTAAGGATATCTGCAAATAATCCAGATTCACTACTCAACTTTTCCAAGATAAACTGCTTCATTACTCAAAATCTTTGTGTTTAAAATAAAGTCAATTCCACTTTCAGCTACTTTTGTAATCACAACTGCAAACTAAACTACGTTTGTTTATAAAAAAAATTAAGATCACAACCATATTTCTTCTGATCTAGGCAGAATGCCATTGCGATTGGTGGACTGTCTATGCACTCTCAAGCACTGTGTATGGCAAACCTGATTACTTCTTGCTTTCTTATTGAAGAGGCTAGATATAATAACTTAAATATTGTTACAAGGAAAATGTTCCTCTCAATCTATCAGAAGCAGCTTAAAGTTTAGGGCTGTCTGCAGTCTGCACCAGCCCAAGATTGAGCAAACTCATGCGGGTGCAGCACCGCCTTTTGACTACTTTTGACAAAGTTTATCTATCACTTTCAAGGAATGACTCCTACCAACATTTAACTATACCTGTGTTTAGTGCAACATAAAAACACAAAGCGGAAATAGGCTGAATTGATAATATCAAACTCCTGACTCTAATAAAATGACAGAGTAAGAACCACTACCAGTATAGGATAACTGATGCCCTGATATATGGAGTCCGAGATTTGGTCTGACACATAACCATCTCGACAACATGTACCAACAGTTAGACTGATTCTATAAAAGAGGCTTTCAGACCTATCCGGTCCTGTGCTTTTACAAGAATTGGTTCAAGCCCCCCAAAACCAAAGATTTTTAGTTCTTGCATTCATATTCACCCTACCCAGACCCTTTCGAGGTGATTTCTCAAAGGACTTGCAGTATGGTCTGAGAAGCAAGCGAGGTACGCGATTCAAAAAGCTTGCTCAGTAGGCTAGCAACCAAAATGCCAAGCATTACTGGGATGGGAGAGTTTTTTTTTTAATTTGCTTTCTCACTGTGAGAATTCCCCACGAACTTGGTAAAAATCCCTATGATATCTCGTAATTTTGACAAGTGCATGTACAGATTAATTTATTTTGTAATTTTCTTATTTTCTTATTTATTTATTCATTAATTTATATATTTATTTATTTATTCATTTATTTGTACACTGACAAATATATGTATATAGCTGGTATTCTCTGATCAGGATAGATCGGATTGATTTCCTGTATCAATATGAGTTGGTCTAAAAGCACCTTGAGAGAACAATGTCATTTGCGAAGATGTAGCTCGATTTGATATTGCAATGACAAGTTTTGACAGTTGTCCTTCATCATATCACTATCTAAAAGCCATTTTAATACTCAGGGTTCATGAAAGCACTCCCGTTTGCTTAACCTAATGGAGTCAATGGGTGAATGTATGTCGTTATGAAGACAATTCCTCTTTCCCTCTTTGTTTTAGGAAGATTCTCTGAAATCATCAGAGCACTTTTCATTTGGCAAAAGATTATAATACCAACGTTACATTCAAAGACAAAGAAAAGAATAAATATTCTTCTTTGCTATTGGATGACAAATGAACAAGTGATGGACAATGACAACATTACTATCAAGTACAATTGGATTGTTACATTGGTGTATTCAGCATTCCACAAACTGAATTTCCTTCAGGGAGAGGGGGAAATAAGGAAAGAATTTTTTCAGTACACAGGAAAATGCTTATTCATGGATCTATTTAATATTTCTGAAGTCAGGAATAAACATGCAGGGGATTATTTAAGCGTGGAAAAGCTATGTAAAGACAACGATATCCTTTTCTGCTTACCAACCATGTTTTTTAACAATGTGTAGGCATTTTTTAGTAAAGTAATGTAATAAATCTGGTCAAAATGCAACTGAACACACAGTTTATGTAGGCCAACCATATGCTAAAATGGGCAGGAAAACTGTTATAGTTCTCACTCCAAATAATAACAAATTATAAATGTAAAGAACAATGCTACAGAATTCCTTTGGTCGCTTGCTCAAAACCACTGAAATGTTGCAGCATCATGATCAATTTTCACAGTAATCAAGGTCAGATTAATTTGTTACCACTTTGACTCTGACCATACAGATGATTGTCATGGCTTTAGCATCTCTCAAAATTCATACAAGACATTCAAAGACCTATATGTAGTTATTGCTTTAAAGAGAAAGCTTCAAGTACAAGTACAAACCTTCAAGTTGAAATTTTGTTCAATTCCATCCTCAAGACGTGATTTTATGTCAAAATAAATACAAACCATCAAGTTGAAATGTTTGTTCAATTCCATGCTCAAGATGTGATTTTATGTCAAAATAAATATTAAAAAATCTGGGGCACAATTTTCAATTTTTTTATTTATCATGTTTACATCATAATGTACATGTATGCATCAGACTTATATTTTGTAAAATGTAAGATTTTCAGTCTTTCACATAACACATCATTTCAAAATGCATACTTCGGAAAATGAACTCAAGCATCGAAATGAAATGGGCTTTAAGAATCTTGATGCTTAATTCAGTTCACCTGCATGAAAATAACTTGACTAATGAAACCAACCGACTTTGTGTCATTTAACATCCATTACTGTCATCTTATACCCTAATTGTAATGGCATTGGCTGGCCGTCTAATTGCATCAGGCAATCTTATTGAATCTGAATGGATTATGAAGCATGAGAGCACTACGTGTACATGTACTTTCATTTTTTCTATTTATTAATTTTTTTACTCAGTACATTATAGTGGATACTCTATTATTAAGGCCTTCATCATTAACTTTTTCTTTCATCAAATCAAAGGCTGGCTGCTCTAATCATAGGTCGATCACACAATATACTAGAAGTAATAACAATCTACTTTATGTGGTTAAAATCTTGGACCCCATTCCCACCATATATCTGCGTTGTGGGTGTTTCTCAGCATGCCCCACAGGCCACTATTAAAAGTATTTTATAAAATGCAATGAAATGTAAAAAGAAAAAATTTGATGTCACACTTCGATACACTGTTGATATTGTTGTTGAGAAAGATGATTCATATTTCTGTTTTGGTTTTATTTTTAAAAGCATAGAAATTGTAATATTGTTGAATTAATTTTTAAAGACACTCCTGGGACCCATCTTACAAAGAGTTGCGATTAATTGGATCAATCGCAACTAAGCCAGCAAAGTCAACATGTAAATGCATGTTTGTTCAGAAAAAAATCTAGATATGAATGTATATAATTCATTGATTTCTTGACAATTTGGTGTGATCTCCTTTGTTTACAAATGACATTTTACAAATATCCTGTAGAAAAAATTATGACACTGCTGGATTCCCATAGAGTTACGATTGATTGGATCAATCGTAACTCTTCGTAAGACGGGCCCCTGGTATAAAAATGAATGATTACGTTAATGGTATACCCCAAAACAAATTTGGATACTTTGACAGTAATGGGATGCTACAATGGATGAGCTGCTTTCTCTAATTAGCCAAGTAGATGAGTAAAGTGGACTAAAATTATACCACCAGACCAAAGCTACATCCATGTACAATTACACTCAAAAGTTATTGAACCCCATCACAAAATGCACTCCTTCATGCTGAATGATGAATGTACCAACAACACTACAACGTTCAGCGAGCCCAGAGAAACAAACTTTATTGAATGTTGATATTTTATCAAGAGTTAATTGAATAAAATATCTAAACCACGGCAGAAATTGAACATTATATAATTTTCTGGTGTGGTTCACTAACTTTTGAGCACCACTGTATATCATACACACATAATCCACAAAATCCAATATAATGAGCAGAATAAAACATGATCGTAAATTAAAGCGTGATGTACAATGTATTTTGTCTTTTTCTAATTTGCTGAAATTTGCACGCATGCATCCACATTACTCCTGCTCAGAGATTGGTCGATCCATAGTGTAATAAAATAAAATAATAATATTCCGCATTTATATAGCGCTTAATACATCGGAACGACGTCTCTAAGCGCTTTACAGACATATTATTACCCCGGTCATCGGATCCTTGCATGCCCGCATACAATGTATGCACCTTCTCCACTCCCTGGGGAGCATTCCAACAAGAGTTCCAAGACTCAATTGCTAGGCATACTACATACATGTATAGGCTTTCACATCCTACCGGGTACCCATTTAACACCTGGGTGGAGAGTGGCAAAGTGTGGATTAACGCCTTGCCAAAGGACGCTAGGCCATGGTGGGATTCGAACACACGACCCTCTGATTACAAGGCGAGAGTCAGAACTGCTACACCACGACGCTTCCACGCGTGTACTCAACACCATTCATCACAGAGCTTCTCTTTCGAAGGGATTTTTAACATTTTGATACTAGTCTACTGGAAACTAGTTTAACATGTAATGAGACAGTCAAAGCAGTCTAGGAAGCGATCTTCCAAATCGGGTCAGAAAACCACCTCACGATGTAGTTCTGAATATCACTTTGCCGCGTTAAACTGATTTTATCCTAAGTGAGGACCCGACCCAACCGTTCTTCAGGAAGTGATCTTCGCACATTTCGAGCGCGCTACTCCATACACTTAACATTTATGGAATGTCTATGCTATGATTTCATTTTTCGTGCGAACCATGTCACCCCACTGAGTGTTACCACAGCAACAAGACCGCTTTTATACGTGAAGTGGTTCTGAAAACCACTTCTGGGTGATCAAATGAGAATGCTAGCAAAGCGGTCATCCAAAAAGACCAAAATTATTTCCTGAACCAGTTTCCCATAAACCAGTTTAGAAAGTATAATGAGAACGGTGTCTTACTGTGATCACACTTACAGTCCATTTTTTTTCTCTAACAGCATGTTCTTTCTTGCAAATATTTGTCTAGAAATACAAAGTGGTTGTCCCAAATTCCCCTAATAAAACTAGATTGTTACAAAATAGGTCAATTACTGTAAAAGCTCAGGAAATAGATTGGATGAATTATTCATGTTGGTTCTGACCCCTGCAAAAGTTAGCTCTAATGAATACTCGTCTCTTGAGTGGTAAATAAATAAATTCAATTACAGTACCATAAATCAAGGGACTGTTTCTCATAGATTTTTTTTTTTTTGCTGCAGGGTAGCACATCTCCAAATTATTTCCAACCTCAAAAAATTTGGTCATCAAGATCCAATGTGACCCAGGAGCTTAACATCAATGTCTCAAATGGGCATATTCTGGATATACTAAATTCATCCGATAGATGGCGAGAGAAAAACTGGTTTTACAGATCTATATGCCTATATCTCAGGTGTATTATTATGCAGAAGTTATAACTTAGATCATGGAGGCTACCTCCATGCTTTAGATATAAAGTGTAAAATAGTATTTGATATACACTGTCATTTTTATGTAGATTCTATATCAATCCATCTGTATAGGCCCCAACACTATGCCACCCTAACTTTTTCTTTACTGACAGACTATATGTGCATGCATGTAAATGTAGTTTTGTGCTCATATCTCAATTTACATGTAATTCATACCAGATTACTGGCTAAATCATCAATGACATTCACTCTTGACCTTTGACCTTTTGCTTTCATAAAGGAAAAGAGGAGTAAACTTGACACTTGATCCGAAAGGCTTCATAAACCTGAGTTGAAATGAACAACTGTTGAGTGAAAGCTAATTGGTTCCTGCTGGTAGCCATACAGATAATACAGTGTGTCCCAGAAAAAAAGATAATTCAACTTCAGAAGGCAAATATTCAAAGATTATTTATACCATTTGAATTTACTGGAATATGAGAAAGTGATTAACCCCTCAGCTCTTCATTGATACATTTCTGGTAAAGTTTACATGTACATCTAATCTTATACCACACATGAGCCACAACTTAGAACAACAGGTATGAATTCCTGGGGAGCGTTTCAACAATATTTTCATCCGACAAGTTGTCAGATCTGACATGCTTCCTTGATTCTGATTGGCTGAGAGGCACTGTTCCTATGGTAACTGTCGGATAATCTGGTACTTGTCGGATAAAATTTCCGACAAGTCCTTTCATGAAACGCCCCCCTGATTTACTATTATTAATTCATTCTTAGTCACCAACATAATGGTAACTTTGAACAGCACTTTTAATATGATATTCATATTAAAAAATGCAAGGATTAAACTGTTAGTCCTGACTAAATGACAATGTATTTTGATCAGTTTCTCTTCAATTCAACCAAGTTAACCAAACTTGGAAGGGAAAAAATGTGCACCTAATCATCTTTCAGGGCAATTTATTCTGTGAATCAATGTGTCAGTGGTAGGAGTAAGGTACATGTGCAAGTATAAGAAGAGCAAAATTGCTCTTTCATATTCTAGTAAAGTCTATGTTGCAATATCAAATAATCTTTTTAACATTTATAGCCTTTTAACTTTGGATTGCATCTATTTTGATACACACTGTAGTATAAACATTCTCTCTGGGTTGATGTATGGATGCAGCACCGAAAACAGTTTCCTGGTACACGTATGTAAAAACTTGCATGCATATACATGAAAAGAAAAAGGGAATTAACTCTTGAGTAAAAATTTTAGTGAAAACTGTAAATTTCTGTTGGCACTTATTGGAGTGAGTAATTCTAAGCATCAATTATTAATGAAAATGGTAAAACAAAAACACACATTTTTAATAAAACAAATGTATACAAAAACAATGCAAAATAAAACACAACATAATATTACATTTTTTCAAGACAGGATAAAATACAGATTAATCTAAGGATAGTAATCCTCACCTTAAGAATGTCAGAAGTGCATGTTGCCATGTACTTGTACATCTTCATTTCATCCTTAGGGATAAATGCAGGATTAAAGAATACTTACATGTATGGGGCAAACAAAGAGAGAAAAGGAGACAGAGAAAGGGGGCAAGACTGACGAGCTTCTCTCCATATGAGTACTTGTGATTATTTCACAATACAGAAATTTGAAAGAGAATCTATTCACACAAAACAACATATAGAGTCCAGTGAATTCTCTAAATGGCTACAATCATTTTAGGATTGATACTGAGTGATACAAGACTATGGCCAAAGGGGGTAGGGGGGTGTTTCACAAAGATTTAAGTATGACTTAAGTCGCACTTAAATGTCGACGCGTACTTGATATGCAACGCGCGATCTTATTGATAGATACGCAGTAGTGCGCATCCCCATGACACGATCTGACCAATGCAGTCAATCCTTTCATACCGTATGCAACTCAGTATTTAAGTGTGACTCTAAGTCATACTTAAATCTTTGTAAAACACCCCCCTGGTCTCCTTCATGCAGTATCAAAGGGGAAGTTCACCCTGACAAAAAGTTTATTGTAAAAATAGCAGAAAAAATAATAATAAAAAGTTATTAGAATTTCAATTATTTGATTTGTGATGTCATATGCGAGCAACATTCCTACATAGCGAGTTGGAAAAAATCAATGAAATGCCATTTTCTCAGAAAATTGAAAATGGTTTTCACTGTACCTTTTGTAATTTGTATATCAATAGACAAATCATTTCACACCCGATCATGAATAGAAAACAAAATTAAGTCATCAGGAACCATACAAAATTTGAAATTCATGCATTTTATATTACATAACACATGGGACAGCTGCTCGTTTATGACGTCACAAATCCAAATAATAACTTTCTTACTCTTTAACGGATTTTCCTCAAACCTTCACCAACATTTTTTACTATTTTTTCTGCTATTTTTACAACAAAGGTTTCTTCAGGGTGAACTCCCCCTTCAAGTGTACCTTTTTCATACAGAGTAGGCAACAACTCCAAGAACCTGTTTCATAATTAACTTGTCATGGTAACTGGGCTCAGCAGACAATAACAATCTACGTTTCCATAGAAGTTACTATAATTACAAAATAGTCTTTATGAGATAGGCCCTAGATTTGAACATCATTTTGGGTCTATTACATAATACGCGTGCATCTACTATCTATTCAATCTCGGTGAATTTAAAAGCTCAACTCGAGTACTGGCAGTGAGCAATAGTTTTGAGAGGTTTTAAAATCATGACTAATTGTTGGCATAATTAGATAGAGATCTAAAGCTGTAAAATGATGGAATCTTGACCTCACCTGGAGTAAACACAGGCAAGCATGCATGGGGAAGGTGTATCATAATATTGCTTGGAAAAAGACTAATGCCAAACTTGTTTTGCTTTATTTCTCGGCAATAACTGGAAGGGGATGGGGGACTACCAATTAAACAAATTTTGGTTTCTATATGTGTATTTTATAGAGAATTAACCCAAGGTCAAGGTCAAGGTCAAGGATGCCTTTATGCCCCTGCCCCATTTCATTGTTCCTCGATATATATCACATATTTTTCAAACACATTGTAATGTAGGCCTAATCTATACATACACATGAGGTGTTGCATCATTTATATTTTTTAGCTCAAATTCATTTTGCATGGAATCATGAGCTGTAGGCCTATAATCAAAATAGTTTGTTTCTCTCTAGTACCAACACTGTTGCTGATATTTGGTATTAGGCATTCATTCATATATAGAAAATACATGTACTTACATAGAGAATAGGCCTATTCATTTTGTCAAGAGAACTGTTGGTAATACGTACATGCACTATCACAATTCAAAACTTTCAAATATTATTGTAATGTAAAACACATTATAAACACACCCATGTACGTTATAATAAATAGGCCTAGACATTACAAACTTTCATGTCTGAACACACCCAAAGGGTCTTCAATCAAATTGAGTCTCTGAGCCCTTCCTCAATGTAATCATGGAGGTATACCTTCATGATGGTAATGTATGTTTTGCCACCAGAGTGGTAGGTTTAATCAAGAAACCAGGTTTACCGTCTCCTGATTACAGGCGCTGCAGACTGTGCCATGTTATTTAATCCCGAACCAACTCCATGCTTGTACAGAAGGATGGCCACCGGGGGCATGTCATTGTTTGGCGTGAAAAGGACATAAGATTCCGCTGAGTACCCCTATAAGATCTTGTTTCAATTATCAATACTTCTCCCCTCCTCCAAGGAATATACTGTCCTTTCATGTACACTCAATATTAACTCATGGAGGAAAAATAAATATTAAGAGCCTGGAACGGTACTCCAGTACACTATTCTCTTGTCGCTTGTCCAATAAATCTGTCATATTATTTGACTGTCTTTAGCAATTTCACACCTTGTACCTCGTCTACCACTTGATTTGAGACAAATCACACATTGCTCCCTGTTTGTCAATGTTCTTATTTGAAGTTCTTTAATAAGAAAGTTCTGTATTAAAAGAATACTATACTAATTTTGACTTTTTTTTATTTCCAAGCCATTAGTTTGGAGGAAAATTGGTTTCAAAAATTGCAGGGGATCATGCGATATAATAATATATTGAATTCACTGAAATAATTTCAAGATAGATTGCAGTAATCATGAATTAAATGTTGAGCATTTATTTCAAGACTTTATAAAACTTTGCATAATAGGATATTCCCTAGATCTCAATGTCAACATCAATCACTTTTTAGGTTTACAAACCAATCGGAAGGTTGTGGCAGCTTTTAGATAGTCTGCCTGCAGAGATTATATGGACTACAATACAAGTACAATATTAGAGCTATATTGGTAGTGGCAAAGAGAAACTACTCACTCATTGTTTTCACTGTTTGATATATATAGTTCTTTTTAATTCAAGATTGGCTTATCATAAACTATTTTTTCAATTTGACCAAAGACTACAAGCAAAATAAAAGTTGTATACTCTGAACACATGTAGATTTTCATCTAAAATCGAAAAGCGGCCAACATTAAAAAGTGAATTTGAAAGAGGTGGATGCACCAACAAAACTTGTACTGCAAAACAGAAAACACATTAAAAACATGCACGAAAATCAATTGAACAGTGGGAAACAATTTGTCTTTGAATATCCAAAAGATATTTTCGCACCAGTCCAATTAGCAAAAATATCTGGAGCATGTAATAAATCACAAGGTTTTCTGTTGTCGGACAATACCAGCCTGGTTTCTAGCCAATGAGAAGCAAAATTAAAGTAATGTCCCCGAAAGAAATTATACAACAAAGTGATATTTTGATATATATGGGTTATCCAAGGTCGCAATGTTATTCATTAGTTTGCAGGGTGAAAGAAAATTACAATTAAGCGTTCATCCCACCAGAGAGGCGAGACTATAATAATGTGATTTTTTTTTGTCTTGACAGAAATACAAACATCCCTCACTCATAAACTTCAAGAACTTCATCTGGCTCAGGTAGTCGATAAATATCCAGCCTGGGCAAGTTTTTTTTTACTTATCAGTATTTTTCCTGATCGTGAAGGTGCTTTGGAAGCAGATTTATGAAATGAAAGAAGGTGAACACCACAGTTTTTAGAAGGGTGAGGTGTGATGGACTTGAAGAACAATAGGCCTATATGGATTAATTAGGAAGGAGTATAAAATAAATATGCCCCCAAGAAAAAAAAACAAATAAATAAATAAATAAAAATGAAATAATACAATATCAATAATATTGCATATTTTGAGGCGTTCAGGCCTACCATTTTTTAATCATTTACTGGTATTTTTTCTGATTGTGAAGGTGTATATACGCCTGGTGGTAGCAAACTAATAAAATGCAAGAAGGTGTACATTGGAGGGACGGGGGTGTTTTTAGAAGAAGGGTGAAGAAGTGATTGAAGACAAAAATCAATGCTCTAGCGAGGAATTTGTGCAATGATGCTTGAGTTTCGGTCGGGCAAGCCTGGAGGCAAATCATTATTTTGTGATTCAATAAAAGAAAGAGAGCTAGCCAGCTAGGGATGAAAAAACAAGTGTTCCTACACTCTTGGTGCCAGACAACACACTTTATGAATTATTACACAAATGATGTTAGCAGGGTGATCCAGGCATTATAACTCTATTACATAAAGCATCCTCATCATAACATCATCAATGGGATAAGGAACACTATCTCATCTTTATACATTATGAATTGGATGATCTCGAGGGAAGAGATAAATGTAAATGTGTGGATATAAAGAAATAATAAAATGAATGAATTCATAAATAAAATGTAATTATTATTCAATCAGTTAATCAATGAAAACATGATAATTGGATTGTTTCATATATCCAATTTATTTATTATTGCTTCCAATGAACATGTAGGCTTACTTTGTCTATAATTTGCCACTCTTAATATATTCCACCCCCCCCCCCATATCGTACAAAAATCTTTGAAGTAAAACTTGATATGGGATAATAAATTTTTGGGGTTTTTTTTACATGTACAACTGTATACTAAAGAGAAATTCCAGTAGTTGCAGTAAACACTGATTTCATTAGAAAGTCTGTAATTGTCAGTATATCGAGGATCTAGATCTGAAATTACTTTTTATTTGATATCTTCAGTAATGCATTGACGACATTCCACTTCCAACAAACTTTCAAATGTATACTCCATGACCATGTACATCTACAAACACTATTTTCAAGAAAGAGTTCCCTGATATAGCCTAGGGGTGTCTACATTGAAATTATAACAGGAACACATGCCCATTACAGGCTTACATAATACATGTCTGTGGTGTGCAGTTCCTTCTTGTCTCGGGAGTGTAAACCTGCATTTTAGGGTCTTCCCTTCAGTTTGAAGAAGGATATTTGATTGATACATGGATAGCAGACAGACTTTACATGCTTCTTCTTTGTTTCCTATTCTCACTTTGTTTTAAAATTAATTGGTGATGGTAAAATACTGTAAAAATATTATATGTCTCCATGTATTCCTGTATTTTCAAGATATTCTCCTACTCATCCAATATGTTCATACGTTTTCAGTCAAGTTTCCAGTCAAGTTTGCTGACATTTCAGAATAAAAATCGTAAAACTCTATAGAACTTTAACAGATTTCATCAAAATGTCGCTGATCATATGATAAAGGTTTCTTTTATTTTTGCAGATACCATTACCACTACCGGTACCAATAACGTGAGGGTGGGAAGGGATTCCAAGGGAGGAACATATTTTCAGCATGAGGGCTCTCATACCCAATTATGTTTATTCCAAGTTACATAAAAATCCAATGGTCATTTATGGGGGGGTATTCTGGAATATAAAGGGCTAATTCAAGGACCAATACGATGAACAGTAAGCTTCAAAATTTATTCCTGTTCTCCATTTGATGAAGAGGCTACTGAACAAAAAACCCATTTTATTCTCTTGGGTTTTTTTTTACAACATGTACAATAAGGACTAATAAGCAAGCACATGAGCCTACTAGATGGAGTGGTAGTGCCCTGTTATACATGCTCATCAAATACTCAATGCTTTGCTACATATGTATCTTGAAACATTGTAAAGATTGTTTTCAATATCTAAAAAAATTGTTTAAATTCCAAATCATGTTTCTTTTTGTGTGAACAGAGCCACAGATTAATTGCCACCTCATAAAGTACTCTACTTAATTCAGGTTCCATTTCCGATGCAGCCTAATGAGGTCATCTTAACGAACATAACATATTGATGTGATTAGTCCATACCCCTCCCCCCCCTTCCTGTAATAACTGAATACATGTAGGCTAAACATGTAAAACCTGCAGTTTTTCATGCTGTTTGTTAGTTATGAATGACTATAACATATCATTGAGAGGTACTGTACATGTACATGTATATCAAATTCTCAATCATATTTTGCTTAAAGGTCAAGTCCACCTCAGGAAAATGTTGATTTGAATCAGTAGAGAAAAATCAGACTAGCACAATGCTGAAAATTTCATCAAAATCGGATGTAAAATAAGAAAGTTATGACATTTCAAAGTTTCGCTTATTTTCAACAAAATAGTTATATGAACGGGCCAGTTACATCCAAATGAGAGTCGATGATGTCACTCACTCACTACTTCTTTTGTTTTTTATTGTTTGAATTATACAATATTTCAATTTTTACGAATTTGACGATTAGGACCTCCTTGCCTGAAGCACAAAATGTTTAAACAATGGAATTCCACGTGTTCAGGGAGGAATGAAACTTCATTTCACATGACAATGACAAGAAAATAAAAATGTTTCATAATTCAAACAATAAAAAACAAAAGAAATAGTGAGTGAGTGATGTCATCAACTCTCTCATTTGGATGTAACTGGCTCGTTCATATAACTATTTTGTTGAAAATAAGCGAAACTTTAAAATGCCATAACTTTCTTATTTTACATCCGATTTTGCTGAAATTTTCAGTGTTATGCTTGTTGAATTTTTCTCTTTTTATTCAAATCAAGTTTTTGTTGGGGTGGACTTGTCCTTTAAATCAGTTAACTATAGTTATTTAGGACCAAGTTTAAAAACAAACTTTGAACATACATGTATATATACAATGATATAATTCATAGGAAATAATGTGATTTAATAGCATTTGTTGATAATTAAGTTCCACTTTGTCCAAAGTGAAAAATGTAATATCGACTTAAAGGGATGATCCGAGCTGAAAGTAAATACACTGTAGCTTAATAAATAGAGTAGAATTCACATACATGTAGCAAAATGCAGAAAATTTCATCATAATTGGATAACAAATAACAAAGTTATTGAATTTCAAAGTTTAGTAATATTTTATGAAAACAGTCATCATGAATATTCATTAGGTGGGCTGATGATGTCACATCTCCACTTGTTCTTTTGTATTTTATTATATGAAATTCGGTTTATTCAATTTTTTCCTCCAAGAACTAGAAAAATTGGATTGACAACTGATTTAGTGCATTAGATATCTATTGCTGCAACTTATTTCATTATAAGGGAGACATATTATTCACACAAGTATGGAATAATGAAAAAATTATGATTTTATGTAAAACCAAAGAAAACGGAAAGTGGAGATGTGACATCATCAGCCCACCTAATGAATATTCATACAACTGTTTTCACAAAATATTGCTAAATTTTAAACTTCAATAACATAATTATTTTTTATCCGATTTTGATGAAATTTTTGGGATTAGTGAATTCTACTCTACATGTATGTATTAAGATATAAATATTTTCAGCCTGGACCATCCCTTCAAAGGACAAAGTCAACCCCAATATAGTTGATTTCAATAAAAAGAGAAAAATCCAAGAAGCAAAAACCACTGAAAATTCATCAAGAATGGATGTAAAATAAGAAAGTTATGACATTTAAAGTTTTGCTTAATTTCACAAAATTGGTATATGCATATCCTGGTGGGTATGCAAATGAGGAGACTAATGACATCATCACCCACTCACTATTTCTTTTGTATTTTATTATTATATGAAAAATGAAAAATTCTTATTTTCTCCTCATTGTCATGTGAAACAAAATTTCATTCCTGCCTGAACATGTGGAATTACCATTATAGTTTATGGTGAAGTCAAGTTGGTCTTTATTGTAAAATAGATGTAAAAATTGAAATATTGTTTAATTAAAACAAAAAACAAATGAAATAGTGAGTGAGAGGCATCATCGACTCTCTCATTTGCAATTCACTGAGTTGTGCAAAGCTGTTTTGTGAAAAATAAGCGAAACTTGTTACATACATGTAGCTTTTTTAAATTTTAAAATCCGATTTTTATGAAATTTTCAGCATTATGCTTGTTTGATTTTTCTCTATCAAATCAAATCAAAAGTTTTCTGGGGTAAACTTGACCTTTAAGTATATAGGACTATGTGCAATCTTGAACACTTCTCAGTCATAGAAACAAACACTGTACCACTTTCTCATACCCGGTAATTTGCAAGCGTCTTTTATACTTGACATTTCCATATCATTTCACCTCATACCTTGACAAGTGTTCTTGGTTCAAACTACAGTAATGAAAGGGTCACGAGGAGAGTAAACTTGACCACAAAAGTACAAGAGGATTTATGTCCCCTAACACTAATGAGTTGTATATGAGTCTCCACACGTCATGGCACCTACTCATTATTCCATCTCATCTCTCTGTTCCTATACTGCTCGATCAATCGCTATGGTAACGAGAGATCCCATGGAAATCTGTTTTTGTACTTTGTCAAGTCAGCAAGTTTATTGCAAGGTAGATCTATAAATATTGAACAAGCTGGGCAGCTGGGTACGATACCTGATCTCAACGGGACAATCCACAAGCGCTGCTTGTTGGAATCAAATATCAGCGGTTGCCGCTTCTAAACGCTCTCTAACATTAAATACCGTCACACAGGATTTTCATTAAAAAATGTTCATGAAAAACAAGGGGCTTCAATTACATTTGATATCATTTTATGTGATTTTCTTCAAACATTGTAAAAGCTATGCAAGTTTACCTCTACAGCATTGATCTCAAGCTGAATTATTTCATATTTGATTATCTTGTCAACAAGTACGTGTAGGCCTATTAATTTGCGCTTTGTATTTTACTGTGAGATTTCATTTTGAACTATGCTGTACAAGTTACATAAATGTACATTTATATCGGTATAGCAAGTGTATAATTATTCAGGGCTCCGTGGAAGACCACTGCTTATTGGTAAACGTACCAGCCTGATAAAAGATCATCAATAAACAAATGAATAAATATCTACAAATAAATTAATAAACAAATAAATAAAGTACAAATAAATAAATAAATAAATATTATAAGTAAATAAATGAAAATAAATGGATGGATAAATAAATAAATGAATAAGTAAATAAGTAAATAAATAAACAAATACATACATCATAATAAATTTAAAAAATAGATATAATAGATTGGGACAAAGCACAATCCCTATTGGGATCAATCATAGCTCTGGCTAAAGCTCTGTAACATTGAATACCTTCACTTCCATGTTCATTTCCTCTCAAAGGTGCTTGTCAAACTCAACATGAAATGGCCTAGTCAAGTACATGTAGTCATTGTTATTAAATATTACAAAGAGCGTTCATAAGCATTGAAAACAACAACAATAAATTTGAAATGCCAAATACATGTAGGCTACAAACAGAAACTTATACCCCTTTCATAAACCCCATTAAAATGAATTAGGCGGCTAATAGCAGCATAATTTGGTCGTAAAATTGGAGGAGGACAAGAGTTATCCGCATTACTCTGATGCTGCTATTATCCGCATAATAGCAGCATCGGGACAAGATTTTGAGTTTATGAACGCATTTCCAAATTATGCGGATAATTGCCATGGTGCGGTCACAAGGTCACCCTTTTCCAACACAACCGCATCGGAGGGGGCGTGTCCAGTTGTCATGGCGATTATCCGCCTTTTTCAGGACGGGCGCTCGTAAAAATAATGCGGCTTATTTTCGGAGTTTATGAACGCAATTTTTATTGAATTATCCGCATTACTCTTAGGCGGCTAATTGGAGGATAGGTTTATGAAAAGGGTATTACAATACATTTAAACCAGGAGATAAACTCAACACAGCTGTTACAAACACCTATAAATAGAGTCTCACTCTATGACATCATCCACTCACTATTTCTTTTGTATTTTATTATATGAAATATTCTAATTTTTTCCTCATTGCCAAGTGAAACAACAATTAATTCCTCCCTGAACATGAGGGATTAGCATTGTTTTAATAATACTAAATGGTTCAGTCAAGTTGGTCCTTATTGTCATATTTGTAAAAAATAAATATTGTATACATGTAATTCAAACAATAAAAAACAGAAGAAATAGTGAGGGACATCATCGACTATCTCATTTGCATGTCACTCAGTTGTGCACGGTGCACATCACTGTTTTGTGAAAAATAATCGAAACTTTAAAATGTCAAATTCTTATTTTACATCTGATTTTGATAAAATTTGTGCTGGTTTGATTTTTCTCTATTTACTCAAATCAACACTTTTCTGGGGTGGACTTGACCTTTATAATCTCCATTTTTTTTAAATGTACAGGTAATTTACCACTTTTCTTCACCAAAAAATATTCAATATTCTTAATGCCTTTGATACGAGCTTTGGATTCCACAATATTGGGGGTTTTCTTATTAGATTTACAAAAGTGAACATAGTATTTGAAAGCAAGGAAAGTGAATGTTTGAAAATGATCACCTTGAATACCAAATATCTTTACAAAGGAGGAAATTATTATATTTGTTGTTTTGGGTTTATTATAGACAAAAGATCGCCCATACAATGTAAACAACCAGACAATAATAAAAAATATGTACAATTGTTTCAGGGTCTGTTTTACAGAATGAAAAGTTTGGGGAATCTTTACTCTTGATTTTTGAAATAAAAATGCATTAAGGGTGATTGTCCTCTGGAAGACTTTGAAATGATCTGAGGTGGCTTTCAATAATGCAACCTCATAAGCTAGAATCACAAACATGGTTTCCAAACACAAACATACAGTAAATCACAGTAACTGAAAAAATTCAGGGTTCAATCGACCCTCTTTCCAAAGCCGTTTCCCCCTCACTTCAAGCCCAGCCAGTGCGCATCGTAGTGCTCAGTTTGTGTCTGAAATTTGGTAAAATGCATGTTTAATTGCGAAAGATAATGTACATCGCATAAATTTTCAATACATGTACATGTGTCCAGCTACATGTACTGTGTGTAGCGAAAGCAAAGAATACCACACTTTCACTTGTGACTTTCGCAGGTCACGTGATTCTACAGAAACAACTTCCAAACATGTTTCAAATAATGATTCTGGGTTAAAAAAAGTAGCACATGAATCCAACCCTGAGAAGTTATACATCTCTGCTCCCAAAACAAAAAAAAAACTACATTGCATATATGGCAATACTTTATACACAGGAGAACAAGTGTACCCATTATAGCCAAAGTGTACCAGCCTCTCTAGACCTTTGACATGAGACACGTTTACCTCAAAGTTCACACTGCATACTATACTACACAGATGTATATACCACCTACCACAAATTGTTGATGCAGACATCTATAGTACTAGTAGGCAGACAAAAGTACGTACTGTAGAGTGTAGAGTGTATCCATTCAGAAATTTAACAAAAACTTCTTATTTTTGGTTTAATAGCTTCAGATATCATGGAAATATAATTTTACACAAACAAATTATCTCTTTTGTTCATGGTCCATCATCTCAAATGTTCATATCAATGGCAAATCCTTCTTGAAGATATTTCATGTACATGTACTGTAGGACTGTACTCTATGCCTATAAACAGAAGTCTGGTTCAACCATGGTCTATAAAGTCTATACTATTATTTTATTCAGTTTTATTGAACTCGATCCGTAAAAACTGTGGAGGGTAGTCCAGTTCAGCTGAACTTGAATTGCTTTCAAGTACTACATGTAAGTATTATGGGAAGCTGTAAATTTACTGTGTTGCTCTTAAGTGTTTTAATGGTAAAGAAAACTATTCATTATTCTGGTGCTGAAAACACAACTCCAGATATCAGAGGTCAAGTCCACCTCAGAAAAATGTTGATATGAATCAATAGAGAAAAATCAGACAAGCACAATGCTGAAGATTTCATCAAAATCGGATGTAAAACTAGAAAGTTATGACATTTCAAAGTTTCACTTATTTTTAACAAAATAGTTATATGAACGAGCCAGTTACATCCAAATGAGAGAGTTGATGTCACTCACTCACTATTTCTTTTGTTTTTATTGTTTGAATTATACAATATTGAATTATTACAAATTTGACAATTACTAACTCCTTGCCTGAAGCACAAAATGTTAAAATAATGGCATTCCACGCGTTCAGGGAGGAATGAAACTTCATTTCACATGACAATGATGAGAAAATCAAAATATTTCATATTTCAAACAATAAAAAACAAAAGAAGTAGTGAGTGAATGACATCATCGACTTTCTCATTTGGATGTAGCTGGCTCGTTCATATAACTGTTTTTGTGAAATGAAGCGAAACTTTGAAATGTAATAATTTTCTTGTTTTACATCCGATTTTGATTAAATTTTCAGTGTGATGCTTGTTGAATTTTTTTGTCCTAAAAAGTATTCAAATCAAGTTTTTGTTGGGGTGGACTTGTCCTTTAAATCTGAGTTCAGGATACAGGCCTATGACAATAATATTGGAAATAATGTGTGTCATTGGAGGCTTTCCCTGTGATGAGAAGAGAGACCCAATCAAACAAGGGTTCCAAGGATGTGACAGCTGAGTGGCACTCATTGTTATTTTTTTCATATAAATCATAACATCTTGATTGTCATTGCTAGACCCTACATCAATAGTTGCTAAAACACACATCAATAAGGAAAAGAATGCATGGTATTTCTCTAGTGTGAAAGCAAGGTAGCAGGCCTATTCATAATATCCTCACACAGAATATACCCATCATTAATTATCGATAACAAGTGGACATTCAGTAGCAAGAATAATGAAATGATTGTATTGAGACGTAATGCAGAAAAAATTAATACATCTCCAGCATACAGTGCAACTTTCAATGAGAGTGCAGTTCAGAGAAACTTCAAAAAGTATATATTTTAAAGAAGAATCAACACAAAAAAAAGTAATTAAAATTTCTTACTCTCTCCATGCTCTCAACATAATTAGAATGTTTTTTTTTAATTTACTAGATCAGCTTTACCACAACTAATTAATGCTTGCTGGTTTGCTTTTTCTTGCGCCCAAAATCATCAAATCAAAGCAAAATATCACACTCAAGATCACCCATGTTGGGCAGTGTATATTATTATCCTTGGAAAAAGGCTCCATATTTTTACACAAAGGTTAGCGATTAATCGCTAAATTAACTGGCCTATCAGGATCCACTAAATAGACTGACCAATCAAGATCAATGACTGTACTGTGTACAAGCGCAATTGTTTCAAAATACTGTCCAGGAACCAATCAGAAGTCTTCTTTCATATTTGCAATTCATCACTAAGCTTGGTGTTACAGGCCCCTGATCTAGTTGGAATGCTACCTATGCTGGTTTTGTCAATCAATTTTCTAAGTAATTATAGAGAGTTTTCTTCCAGAATCATTTGGGACACATCGGTAGTATTACACTGCAGTGTTGTAGTGCCTTGATGCTCAGCCTTGGCCTGAATGCCTATTTTTTCAAAGCCTTTGAACTTTCAAGCCTTGGCCTCGAGAGGGCCCTGGCCTTGGCCTTGAGGATTTTGAGCCTTGAAATTTCAAGGCATTTTCAATGCTTTTATCAAGGCATTTTGTACTTTCATTTTTTTTTATATCAGTAATTATAAATGTTTCAATTGTTCTGTATATCTAATGACACTAATGGTCAATACTACCAGTCAGCAGTAGTAGAAGCAGCAGTGCTCGGTGTACTAGCAGTGCCATCAATTGTAATTCGCACCATTACTAAGAATTATGTAACAAGGAAAACAGCAGTGATGAAAAATAACATTATTTGTAATATGTTGTAATCAAGCATAATGATAATGACAATATTAATGATAATGATAACAGGGAAAATTCTGACAGATCTGACTGCAATTTCAACAACAATATTCATACAAGAATGATAGCAAGGTTGATTTCTATTCCATTAGGATTTTCTTTGGCCAACAAGAACGTTTTAAGTCTTACATGTAATTATATTTGAATAGATTTGCTAAACTTTAACACAATCTTTAATTTTGTCATATCCAAATACCGGTAGATTACGTCAATGGCATGATGAGCCAACACTTTTTACCCCTTTCATAAACCCAATTATGCGGCTAATAGCAGCATAATTTGGTCGTAAAATTGGAGGAGGACCAGAGTTATCCGCATTATTCTGATGCTGCTATTATCCGCATAATAGCAGCATCGGGACAAGATTTTGAGTTTAAGAACGCATTTCAGAATAATGCGGATATTGCCATGGTGCGGTCAAAAGGTCACCCTTTTCCAACACAACCGCATCGGAGGGGGCATGTGCAGTTGTCATGACGATTATACGCCTTTTTCAAGACGGGCGCTCGTAAAATTAATGCGGCTTATTTTCGGAGTTTGTGAACGCAATTTTTATTGAATTATCCACATTACTCTTAGGCAGCTAATTGGAGGATGGGTTTATGAAAAGGGTATTTAGAGGGGCCAAGCATGGCATACATGTATAGAGCGAAATTTCTGCCCAAAAGAGTTGAAAGCGATTGGCCCTAGCGGGCAAGCAAAGTTTTTCACCCTCTTACTACAGTATAAGAATAACTAATTTTGTGATTGTGACAAAATGTTAAGAAAATAATATCACATTCACTCCTTTTCTGTCTTTTTTTTTTACCTTTTCTAAGTTTGTTCTTGGTGATGGAACTTCTTCACCGCTATTTTCTCTTTTTTGGGGGGTCTGATATTTTTAAACAGGCGAGAAAGAGGAATGAAAAGAGAGAGAGGAGGGAGAAACAGGGGGGGAAACATGTGAGAGTGTAAGAAAGATGGGGTGACACATTAAGCTGGTTAGGCAAAATATACTGCAATGTTGATAAACTAGTACATCTTTTCGGAATTGTATATATTGTGTTTAAGGTCGAGTGTCTCAGCTTGACAAAACAAATAAAAAAAACTTTTGCTTATTTTTAATCATATGGTTCGACAGTGAATTTCATTTCACTACAGTTTCAAGGAAATAAACGCAATTGTTTTTGTGTCAATATGGTTTAATAGAAAACTCTAATACTGTTTCAAGAATCAATTAAGATTTACCCTCCCCCAACTAAGGGTAAGGGGTGAGCCCCGTTTATTTCATATTGTTTTGAATATAACTTTATTTCATCAATATTCTGTATTCCAGCTTTTGAGGCAAAATAAGTGTGGAAGATATAAGTAGGCTATTAAATCAGAATTGAAATTTTAAAATTGTTGTAAGCAAAAAAGGCCATGGAAATTGACAAGAGTCCTTAAAATGACTAATTTTCAGGTCTGCATTTGAAAATTTCAACTCGTGCTTCGTGCTCTCTTGCCCCCCCCCCCCCCCCCCGAGTAAATTCCCTTCCAAAAATGTTTCAATAGTAAACATTTCCGACATTTCTACTTTTAGAAACGTACGTCCACATAGACGACTGGTACGAGATGACGTTATTTTTTGGCCTGCCATATGCCTCAGGTCCTCACACACGTCCACTATCAGAATCAAGAACCTCGCTACATCCATTTTGCGGTTCTCCTAAATCATAATCGACGTGCACATGAGTGATGTCATTTTAACCGTTCAAGCTCAGTATGGAGATCCACCTTTCCCTAATTTAAAACACATTTTTCAGTGACTTTTCACAAATCAATGTAAGTTGTACGATGCATTATGTTTATATTTGAAATTGCTTTCTGATCTCCAAAATTTACATCGATATATTTATCCTAACTCGCGTAAAAAGGAATCAAAGCCAGTGAATGGGCAAGTGTGCACAAGTTGCACCTTCGCATCACCTGACCGGGTCGCCAGGCGATTGTAAGCAAGATCTTCCGGGTCGGGCAGCGTGTCATGACCCGTTGGTTATCGTGCTGTTTCACGTGGACGTACGTACACGTACAAGTCGAGTGAAATCTAAAGAATTCGCATCTGTAGTGAACAAGGGCAGACAACGACGTTGACTCGAACGGTCAGATGACTCTACGAAGTTCTCGTTCACTGCTCCTAAAACTCTCTATTGATTTCATTTTGAAACAAGAATTTGGTGCAGGGTGCTACATAAGCACTTGCCTGATTGCCCAGGGCAAGGAAAAGTTAGAGTCAGGCAAGCGTTTTGACGTAAAGACCAAAACTACTTGCCCGAATCGGACAAGCAAAATTCTCTCAGTAGAATGACCAAAATTAGGGTCAATATGATATGATATTGACCCTAATTTTGGTCATGGCAAGCAAGATAAAGTCCCTTCTTGGAAAACAAATGCAATAACAAGGTAGATCAGTTCATATCAAAAGAGAAAAAAGGGTCAATGGTTTATAAAACCAAACTTTCTTTTGAAGAGGTAGAACTTTTTCAAGGATTTTTTCGGGCAAGTACAATACAATGCATCCAAAAAAAACTATACACTTTTGAAATAGCTGCCAAATAAAAAGTATATCACTAATTTGGTAAGGAAAGACTGATATATAAAGGAAAGCCAATGAAGTCATCTTTCATCAACTTTTAACTATCAATCAATTAATTAACAATTTGTTAGTACATCAACTCAATCAATGTGATCAATCAAATGTTCAACTTTTTCAATAAATTATCAAACATTCAGCTTTTTAAATTATAAATCATCATAATTAGTCAAGTTCTTAATAATCATTCAATGGAAAAGAAAGACCCGTCAACCATAATTCACTTGGCATTTAAGTCTTAAATAGCATCCAGGAGAAAGAAAGAGGGTGGAAGGTGGGGGTGAGTACATGACATGTAATTTGTGAGAGAATACAAAGAATGCCCCTTTAACCCAGTCTTACCCTATCTCATCCCCTTGCATGTAACAGGTACCATCACATTACTCTGACTCTCACAAGCACACTTGCTAAGATCCACATAATAAACTAAAAATGCTACACTAAAATTACAATTCCTGTTTACTCAAGCATTACAATTCAATTTAGTAACTCATGAAATTTGCTTTAAAAAAAAAACTGATCTCAATTCATTAGTAATTTAACTCCCGTAACTTTGCAAGTTCCAAAGGACTCACCTCTAAAAAAACTTGAAGGCTAATTCCTGCTTACCCTAGTAAAGGCTAATCTCTCAGAAGGGGTGAAAGGGGTAGAGAGAGAGAGAGAAGGGGGGGGGGTTAAGTGTTCTGTTGACCCATATCCCGTCAACCTACTTCCCCCACCTAAGTCCTATCCCTATTCTGACTTCCTTGAACACATTGCTGAGATCCACTAGAAAAAATGAAAAATTGTATTTCATGTTTACTCATGCATTAAAAGTCAATTTAATATTGCTCTAAATTTTCTCTAAAAACCTTAATTGATAATGCTTAATAATTGATTTATCAAAACATCCTCAACTTTGCAAGTTCCAAGGGACTCGCATCTCAAAAACTGAAAGAAATTGCAAGGTTAATTCCTGCCCACCTTAATTTTCATACCCTTTGTTTCAGTGGGCAGTGCTCGCTAAAGCATGAATAGTTTTCAACTTTTTGGTGTCATTTTAAAGTTGACTTTATTAGCTTCCATATATGTAAATTTTTTCCCCAAAAGTGATATATTTTTTATTTGGCAGCCATTTCAAAAGTGCAGTGATTTTGGGGATGCACTTTAGATTTTGGGGCAAGTATATTCCAAGTATATAAAAATTTACTTGCCCGACAGCCGACCGGGAAAGTGCTTCTAAAAAGTTATGTAGCATCCTGAAGAATTCATTAAAAAAAAAAGAAAAATATTATGAAAAGACAGGGGAAAACTTGCTGCAATATTTACATCGCCATCTTGTTCTCTTGTTTTTTCACTGAGCTACAAGAAAATCAAGAGTTTGTCAGAAATGAACTTATATCCCATTTTATACATGGTTTAGGGCTAGATCTTTTAGAAGGAAAGTAGAAATCTCGGGGACAAAAATTTCCTCTTTTTTTTTGCAGTAAACGCACATGAATGAGACGCAATCCCTGGCTCCGTAAGCAAACGTTAGTGAATGACTTTTACTCTCCAGGAGCTAGGAGCCTACTGTACTGGCTAGGTGTGAATCGTGCTCATGATGGCTAGAATTAATGATTTTTACGTTTTATTAACAATAGATGATAGGTCAATAAAATTTCATTTCATTCATTCAATTTCTTTTGACATGGTTGAGCTAGAAAGTAGAAGCTAATGTTAGTTAGAGAAATTAAGACTTTAGTTTACATTTACAACATTCATGTCATTGCATAAATTTGCATTTCAACAATCAGTTTGACCATTGACTGAATAAGAGTAGACACAAACATACTAAAAACTTGATTTGACAAAAGCTATTCAAAACTGACATGGATCTACACTTAGTGACTCACCCTTACATGTACTTCTAATCTGTTGTTCAAAGAAGCCGCATCTGGGTTATGATGACCACCATCTCCTCGACGGGCTTGCCGCCGTAACTCTGCCGCTCGTTCCTCACTGTCAATAGTCAAGAAACTCCACGCGACTAAACACTGAATACCAACAATTGCCAATGCTGCGTACAGTACAAAGCGATAACGATAACAGAATCGCGTGGAGCGGTTTATCTGGATGTTGCTCATTGTCGAAAATACTGCAGATCATCAAAAGAATGGTTTGAAGGAACTCATCTCTTTACGTTAGAAGTAATGTCATCTCGACTTCTTGAACACATCACCGATATCATCACCGCGCTCCACATCATTTACATTTGTGTTTCGCGCACAATACTTCCGGTATTTGGATGCACGGCATGCATGATGCATCATTCGTTATCTCGCCAAGTCGAGAATTCGTGCGTCAGGAAACGAAACACTGAGGGCGAAGTCACAAAAATTAATTACCAACCATCAAGTTCATGCATTGACGGAGGGGGGGGGTGCCCTCTCTACATGGACCATTCACTTTTTTTTCAAAAATGGAGGGTGCCCTCCCTCCCCCATTTATACGACAGCGCAAAAAAAAGAAATATAAAAAGGGGAAAAAACAGAGAAGATGATAAATAAGAAGGGGGAAACATATAGGAGATGGAATAACTGGGACAATGAACTTAATAATTCAAATAAACATTACGCTCGCGCTTTGAGCTTGAATTTTCTTGAGTGATATTATAATCTGCTCAAAAGCAGGGGTTAAAAATATCCTGTTTTCAATAGGTTTAATTTTGCTTGCGATTCGAATTTTCATCATTTTGTTGAGGCATGAGCCATACACATCCCGTTTTTTATTACCCCATGCAAAGTGGCTGCTGAACAATTTTCGGCTTGCCGCACGCGTCCACATTGGTGATATACGTATCCTCTCCTATGATAATTATTTTCTATGCTCTTGCAATTCGCATTGCGCTTCCTAAGTTCATGTTTTCAGAATTAAAGAACAATAAGAGTGACAAAGCATTGAATAGACGCGTCTTAACTCTTATTAAACTGGGGGGGGGGTCAATTGCGGGCCCCTCGACAAATTTAGTCGCTACAGTACGCCGCCCGGCACAAAATTTCACCGCGCCGCTCGCCAACTTGCGCATCTTTTGAGACTTATACCGTGTTTACACGTCTTGATCGGCTTTTGGTTTGCTTTTACACGTTGTTACAGCTCACAGTTCAGAACCGCGATCCGATTAAGTGTAAACACGACATTAATTGCCAGTGACGCCCGGGTTATACGCGGTTCCGAATATTTTCAAGCGCAGGACCGCAGGTCCCCAAATTGCCCCAAAACATGATCCCGTGTACAAAGTCAATGCATATTGCATTGTGTTTTCAAAAATCATAAATGATTTTTGTCGGTATAGAAAGGTTTATTTTATGTTATTTATGATCGCGAAAGGGTCCCTATCAATTTCATTAAAAATCAATAAAAAAAGGTTTGACAAACAAAGAAATACATATGAATTAAAAACAATAAAATGAGGAGGTTCGTTTTTTTTCTTGCATTTTTGGAGAGATTTCTGTTGAAAATGTCAAAAGTGATATATGTTCACCAAAAAGTAGCATTCTAATAGCTATAAGAAGTGAGTTAAAGGCAAAACCATGCACAAAAAAACAAATTCAGGGCAGTGATTTCCTACGCTTATTTGCATTCATTGATAAAGAAATATAACCATAATTTTTAAATATTTTACGATATACAGTTTTTACATCCGGCTCTACGCGCGTGCAAATTTTCGCGACGATCGCGCCATGCACAATGAACAGCCGAGATCTGCCGGGAGCAGGGGCCGGGGGTCATTAACCGCCCCCCAAGTTTGTTGGTCTGAAATAGTCACGTGAACATGTTGGTATATATAAGGTAGCGTTATGATGTGTCCGATGAAAGTGCATTCACGAATGGGGAAGATCATTCCATGAATTCCGTGCCCCCCCCCCCCCGGCATGTCTTAACAGATTTGAAAACATGCTTGCATTAATTGTTTAACGAGATATTCAACTGATTATTTCAAAAAGTCTTAAAATGTGCAGTTTTCAGGTTGAAATACACTGTATCAAAAAACTTCTCATAGACGTCCTGATATCTAAATTAAAAAAAAAATCACTGAACCCGCGCTTTACGCTCGTAATATATTGTTTATTGTTTTCAGATTGAAATGTCATAACCCCCGATCGCATTTAATTTGCACTGAATACCTTTCTCACGGCAATTTGCCATGCAAGGTTATAAGAGTCCGAAATTCTCTATCAGGTGTAGCGAAGAAACGAGGACTCTGGCGGGGGGGGGGGGGCTTCAGTCCCGGGCCCCACTTTTTGGAAAACCTTTTACGAAGATGTACACAGGGGGAAAATACCATCAGGGGTCCGACATAAAAGGCCCTGTTACACAAAGCTTAGCATGATCACAGGAGTCGATTTATTGCTTTGACTAATCGTGAATTAAGATCAAGTCCCGATTAGTGTCCGATCAATCGCGAACCTTTTGTGTTATACATGTACAATCATGACCCTGAGTTTGATTTTTTTTACATGGTCGCCGGCAACGCCTACATATAGTATCCAAGCCCCCATCAAGCAGAATCAGGGCGGAATTAAATGACTAGGCCTATTTCGACCACAAAGTGGTCAAGTTTTAGAAAATAATAAAAATACATAGAATGCATTCAGAATGCAAGAATGTACTTTGAACATCTTCGAACGCAGTGACCTCAAAAATTGACATGACCTGAACGTTTTGAGCGCTCACAAGAACTGGCCCGAGTCCCGAATGCAAATACATGTATAAAACCGTCAGAATTTTTAGAATGCCCCTCGAATATCCAACTGAACGCGTCACAAATTTTAAACCCGACTCCATTGAGGCTCATTTCGACTCTAGCACATGACTAATATGCTTTTCACACTGCATTTCCTTAACCCCATACTATTTTTTTCGTTTCACACTGTCTTTCTTAACCCCATACTATAGGCTACATTAATGCTTAGCCTTAATTAGCCGGGGTTAACCCTGGATTATCACACAGCTCATAAACATTGACGATTTTACCAGAGCGCGATTAATGTGCAATTTCGACTTCTGCGATTGGCTAGTGCTCATAGCCTCACTTTTCCTTAGCCCTGTTTCGTTTCACACTGCATCTCTTTATCACTGCAATAGGCTGTTTTTTTGGAGGGCCAGGTATACCGTTCTATCCCAATTTGCTTAAACGTAGTGTGAAAACGAAGTGGGCTAAGCTTAAAGGGGAATCCAACCCAAATAAAAACTTGTTTTTATAAGGAAAAGAAAAATCAGACAAGATGATAGGTGAAAGTTTGAACAATATTGGACAAACAAAAAGAAAGATATGAATTTTTAAAAGTTGTAAATATTGCATTATGAAAGATTTCTGCCTAAATGAGACAGAAAATCGTGTACAACTCTTGAACGCACACACAGGTCACGGAGTGACCCTGAGTGCAAACAGCGACTGTGTTACAACTTAGGGGTGATACATTTTCACAATAGGGGTGAGGCAAACTCACTGGAGGGACTTTAATTCACTTATAACAAAGAAATGTGTACTACAGTACTCCTGTTGAATGCTCTGATGGAAATTATATGAGTTTCACATTCATTTGAACGGGAGGACAAGATTATTGTATATATCGAGTGCATTATGCATAAATCATATACCATTGCGACCCCTGCCTGGCCGATGGTCCAGGCATGACGATCCTGAGTGACGTCACCGATAGAGACCTCAAATGCCAGGAGAGCCTATTCGATAACTGACTTCATCTAAAAAACACGTATTGAAGATATAACATCCAATGGGGAAATGGCTTTCATTTTCATGAAATATACATTCCATTCTTCAATAAATCTCTAACTCCGTCGTTAACTGCCCATTAATTCTCGAGCAATGGGGGAATGAATACAGAGTGTCTCAAAGTTTGTGTGAAAAAAGGTGCATTTTCCATAGAACTTCTGCCAAAAAGCAATGCGTAAGGGAAAGATTAGCCCCAAAACACGAATAGATGAGTTAATCAAATGGGATGAATCATGAAAATCAGTGAAATATAGTTTCTCCTGTACTCATTACTGAATACCCCGACTTGATACGATCAATTTTTCCCCCTCTCCATCAACTTTTAAGAAAAAAGGTGCATATTTTCATAAAAATATTATGTGTTATATCGACGGACGCCCGTGCGTACGAGCAGGAGCTAGTCAAATGTCTCGTATTTTTCATAATGTAATCACTATACCCATGGAGACTTCAAATTGGCCGCATATATGGGATGTCATAGTGATGTAAGGCAAGGACTACTCTTCCATGTACTCCAATACATATTATGGCTAAAATGTCATTTTTCCCAAAAGTTTTATTTCAAATTATATTTTTCTTTCATGAGGACATAAAACAATATACTACATGGGTTATATTTAGATTACTGCCCCAGGGGAATGAGTACTTAGGAGAAAACCACAAATCCCTGATAATAAAGTACATGGCCTATGGGAAAGTTGTCCTTGCCCCTTGTCATAATTTACTTACCCAGTTGCCAATTTGAAATCTACATAGTATTAGTGATCTCAATTTTAAAGCAGCTATAACTTTCTTATTGCTTGTCCAATTTCTTTCAAACTTTCACCATTCTGTTTAATTTATTTTTCTCCTTCCCAACACAACATTATATGGCCAAGGCTGGATTCCCCTTTAACCCCGGGAAATTGGTGGGGCTAAGACCCCCCCCCCACCCACCCCCTTAGCCCCACCAATTTCCCGGGGTTAAGGGAAAAAGTGCAGCCGTAAAAAACATATAACAATAATTATAAGAGTATGAGTCGCCTGGTAAATTTTATTAGAACTTATTAGAACTCCAGTTGGGTGAATTCGGACCCCCCTCCCATGATTTTTTTATATCTTTATTCATTTCAGCGGATTCTGCTTGATTCCTAATAAGTGTGTGTAATTTGGGGGTGGTTGAATTAGTCTGTGGGATACGATGGACCGGGTCGAGCTAAAGTTGGACGAATCTATTGAGAGTCGATTGTCCAGGTAACTTGTATGACTCACGATTTCGTCCCCGACTGGAATTTCACCTTTCACGAGATGAATATCGTTCCTGGGTGACTAATTGTCTTCTGTTTTTACATATAGACCAACGAGGATTAGAAAAATCGTTATTTGTTTCATTTAATTCACTGTAGGCTTATCTATCTGGACGAACTTCTGTCCATTTGAACTTCGCCAACGCCCAGCGCCAGCTGCCCATCACGTTAACGTTAAACTCGGAGGGAATTCCCTGCGTTTAGGCCTATAAGTTAACCAGCCGGTGCGAGCTGCTAGCTGAACCGCGTTCGGGGTCCTCCTCCCAGGAAAGACGGTACGGAACTGTTCTGACCCCGAGCACTCAACGCAAACTCCAGAGCAGAGAGGCAAGTATAAGGGCAGGAAGGCTGTGATTTGGATATGTCTGTAGGACAGATTAACATGATTCATGTCTTGCCCATGTCTTTTGTGAATTGTGTGTCATCATTCATGGTCATTGACATTGACATTGCCAATGTCAATGAATTAGGCCTAGGCCTAGCACTTATAGAAATGCACGTCGACATAGTCAACTGGTATGACGTCATTTTTTGGCGTTCCATATGCCTCAGGTCCTCACGCACGTCCACTATCAGAATCGAGAACCTCGCCACATCCATTTTGTGGTTCTCTTAAATCATAGTCGACGTGCACTTGAGTGACGTCATTTAACCACTCAAGCTCAGCATGAAGTTCAACATTTCCCTTTTAAAACACATTTTTCAGTGACTTTTTCACAAAATTAATGTAAGTTGTACGATGCCTTATGTTTATCATATTTGAAATTGCTTTCTGATCTCCAAAATATATATCGATACATATCCTAACTCGCGTAAAAAGGAATCAAAGCAAGTGAAAGGGCAAGTGTGCACAAGTTGCACCTTCGCATTACCCAACCGGGTGGCCAGGCGATGGAACGCCAGATCTTCCGGGTCGGGCAGCGTGTCATGACCCGCTGGTTATCGCATTGTTCCAACTGGACGTACGTACACGTCGAGTGAAATCTAAAGTCATCCTATCTGTAGTGAACGAAGGCAGACGACGTTGACTCGAACGATCAGAGGACTGCGACGTTGCTTTCGTTCACTGCTCCCAAAAGTCTCTGTTGACAATGATTGTACTCAGGCTCAGCGCTCACTGAGTCTGACAAGTCACATTGTCCAGAGAGAAAATGAGATTGGATCAATGTCATTGTCACCAGCAGTGAATTAGGATAAGCAGCACTAAATGCCGGGGGGAGGGGGGGGCACTTACATTGATGAGTTCCCCCCCCCCCCCCCCCGGAGTGAATGGCCTGGTGAAATGCCAACATAAACTTAAGATTCATATTTATTCACATACATGTAAGTTTCAGTTTCAGAATCAGATTGAATATGACCGAGTTTCCTGATAAGCACACTCACTCTGTAAACATAACTTTGTATGTCCTCTGTTTGGATTCCCTTGAGTAAGATGGCATTGTTTGGCTTATTTTCTCTTGTTCTTTGGGACAAATGCTTGATAATTTGGTACTGTCAGTTTCCATTACAACTATTCATCATATAACTTGGCTCTGAATTTGAATTCTTTTGATAATTTTTTTTCTAAATTAAAAATAGAGATTGTTTTTTGACAATCTGGAAGCGATTTCAATTTTCTCCAATAGAGGGTCTACAAAAAATGCTCAAAATTAAAGTTTATAAGCGCTCTGGTGAAATGATCCCCAAGTTACAATGAAAAATAAATCACAACTAGATCTACATGTATTATATGGAAAAAGTATTTTTTTGTTTTGTTACAAAAGGGATATTTTAAAGATTTTTTTAAGTGTGTGTTGAGTAACTCATATGGTGAGGTATCCCAAGTCTGCACAGTGCCCTTACATAAGTATCTGTGCACACTCGTATCTGCGAGATTCTAATAAAACTAAGACACGCAAAGACTATAGACCTTACACCTGAAATACATACTTGAAGACAGATATTCATTAAAATTAAGCCTAATTAAAATATCTGACTAAATGGTGGAAAAATAATGAATTTCAGGAAATTCATGTGACGGGCTCAAAATGCAGCCTTTCGTATTAAAATCCTTGAATCGTGTGTAAAGTGAATGGGTGCGCAGACAAGGGGCACCATTGTTTTGTTCAATCTGACAAATGACCGTCCAAGGGTTTTTCCAAGAAAATCATACATTTCTTTCAAATTTTCAAGAGATTTTTTGCACACTTATAAGAATATAAGGAACATCATCAACTGAAAACTTTTGTGGAATAAGAATAAATTCATGGTTAATCTTAAAGGGATTGTCCAGGTTGGAGATATTTATAAATAGAGTAAAATTCAAAGAGCAAAATGCTGAAAATGTCATCAAAAACCGGATAACAAATAACAAAGTTATTGAATTTTAAAGATCTGCATTATTCTGGTGAAACAGTTCTAGGCATGTCTTCATGAATATTCATTAGGTTGGCTGATGATGTTATATCCCCACTTGTTCTTTGTATTTTATTACAATGTATATGAAATTAGGTTTATTCAAACATTTTCTACCAAGAACTAAAACAATTGGATTGACAACTGATTAAGTGCATTTTTATAGCTACATGTATTTACTGCCGCAACTTTTCAGCATAATGGATAGTTGGAGACACATCATTTACACATGTATGTATGAAAAAGTGTAACAATTATGATTTCATGAAATAAATAAGAAAAAGGAAAGTGGAGATGTGACATCATCAGCCCACCCAATGAATATTCATGATGATGTGGATATAACTGTTTTCACAAAATATTGATAAACTTTAAAATTCAATAACTTCGTTATTTGTTATCCGATTTTGATGAAATTTTCAGCATTTTGCTCTGAATTTTACTCTATTTATTTAGATATAAATATTTTCAGCCTGGACCATCCCTTTAAGTTAAAGTTTTTGGTGCATAGACATGAGGCTCCCCTTCATATATGTAGATTCGCCAAGGTGGGATGGCTGCAGTGAACAATTGGATTAGCAGTAGATCTTGATGAAGAGCCGCTCATAAAATTGGGATCGTCTCACTTTAATACAGGGGCTGTCTTAGTTTTCAATGCTTCTTGCACACAAGAAATCTAGGAAAATTCATTCACCTGTCAAGTTCCGACCCCAATCAAGTGCGTTAGTCAATGTAAACATCAGGTTTCATAACAAGATGGCAAATCATAAATAATAGACGGTGAACCGGGGAATCAAAGTCTTTGAATCTATTTTTAGCATTCTGAATTTTTGGCACGAAGTGATCTGATTTGCAGCCTTTGAATTCATGGAATACTTTTGGGGGCACTGGGAGGCTTGCACAGCATATGCTTACTTTATTTTCATTCATAAATTGGCTTGCAGCCGTGGCTGGATCCATCCATTCTTTACAATTTGCCATTGTGCAGGGGGAAGTGAAAAAAATTAAAGACAATATCAATTAGTATTAAGACCTGTCTGTTTATTGGGATATCTCTGAAACAGCTCTTGGATCAACGATTGCTAAAAATGTAATGCTCTGGTACTGACCACATCAAAAAGAGGGTCTTAGAAATTAATTAGATTGTAGGCATAGCATGGTAGTGGCTACGTACATGTACATGTATAATGCGCACGCGTCTTGCTAGATTCATATCAGGCTAGCGCAAGCTAGCTGCGGGCACAGTGAGCTTCAGCGCCCTGGTGCTATGGCTCAGCTCACCGCTCCGACTGGCTGAGGGGTTCACGGTGGGCATGCACTAGAACAAGAATCACAAATTTGAGCGTCTGCGGAACGGGGAAAAATAGGTTTTTCTATGGCTTCCTAAATTTGTGATGCTCTGGAATGAAAATTTAGGCTGAAAATGGGGGTCTCAACCACAAACATACATGTATATTAAATTTAATAAATTTATTGTAAGTACTCCCCCACTCCTACCCCCGGTCATTGTGTCTCGTTTATTCAACCATGTACAAACTCAGACAAGAGGTGGCGCTATACCCTCTAAATCATACACTTCAAATTTGGTACATGTACTTCTGCAGCTTGAGATTTTTTATTTTGAGTTTGGCTGAACTGAAGTAAAAAAAAAAAAATGTCTTAGAACTCTAAAAAAATTCATATTTCAAACCTGAAATCATCAAAGTCAAAGCCTGACAATTAGGAAGAGAGATTCACACAATATGAATATACATGATGTATACCTACATGTAGATTGGTATCCATTGTGTGCTTTGCCCACATGGACAGCCCAGCACATCACCTTCGTACATGTAGTGCTTTATTATGGTAATCCCCTATGTTGATAAGAACAGGATGTTGCAATATTGTGATACATACACTAGAGGGAAATACCCTTTGTTGACCTAGCTTGAATCTGCCCATGGGTCTATGGGTCTGTAAAAAGAGTTCATAAATACAAACTGCAAGTCCAAAATACCAGCTATTGATTGGATGATTGAAAATCAAGTTATATTTGCTTTTTAGACTTGTAACACTTACTTAGCAAATGGCCCAGAAGCAGTATGTGTATGTAGATTGAAATACTTGATTGAATTGTTTTCATGTTTTTGTTTTTATTTTACGGACAGGAAGATAGGTTGTGCTGTTGTCCTGTGGTCCTGTGGTTGACTGAGTCATTCATCTAAAAGCTAACACACTTCAAAGAGATGGCTGCAAGAAGTACCGGTAATACATTTAGCCTGTGTACACAGCAAATGCAGGTTTTATCCATTTTGGTTTCAAATGGTGTCTGCACTGCTATATCATGTTGGCATGTGTTGCTATTTGGCCTTTAGACCTTGTGATTTAATAGTACAAAAATAAATACTGCAGTTTTTGTCTCACCTGCGAAGCAAAGTGAGACTATAGGCGCCGCTTTTCCGGCGGCGGCGGCGTCAACATCAAATCTTAACCTGAGGTTAAGTTTTTGAAATGACATCATAACTTAGAAAGTATATGGACCTAGTTCATGAAACTTGGCCATAAGGTTAATCAAGTATTACTGAACATCCTATTAGAGTTTCATGTCACATGACCAAGGTCAAAGGTCATTTAGGGTCAATGAACTTAGACCATGTTGGAGGAATCAACATCGAAATCTTAACCTGTGGTTAAGTTTTTGAAATGTCATCATAACTTAGAAAATATATGGACCTAGTTCATGAAACTTGGACATAAGGTTAATCAAGTATCATGAACATCCTGCATGAGTTTCACGTCACATGACCAAGGTCAAAGGTCATTTAGGGTCAATGAACTTTGGCCGAATTGGGGATATCTGTTGAATTCCCATCATAACTTTGAAAGTTTATGGATCTGATTCATGAAACTTGGACATAATAGTAATCAAGCATCACTCAAAATTTTGTGCAAGTTTCAGGTCACATGATCAAGGTCAAAGGTCATTTAGGGTCAATGAACTTTGGCCGAATCGGGGGTATCAGTTGAATTACCATCATAACTTTGAAAGTTTATTGGTCTAGTTCGTTAAACTTGGACATTAGAGTAATCAAGTATCACTGAACATCCTGTGCGCATTTCAGGTCACATGACCAAGGTCAAAGGTCAATGAACTTTGGCCGAATGGGGTGTATCTGTTTAATAACCATCATATCTCTGTAAGTTTATTGGTCTAGTTCATAAAAAGTGGACACAAGAGTAACCATGTATCACTGAACATCTTGTGCGAGTTAGAGTAGTATTCAAAGTCAGCACTGCTGCTATATTGAACTGCGTGATGCAGGTGAGACGGCCAGAGGCATTCCACTTGTTCTGTGTACAAACCTATAGAATCACTACGCTTCTTACACAACGTGACGTCACGGTCTTGAGGCAGGTGAAAAGCACAATAAAGCCTATTTTCTAAGCTGGGTTCGAAGCCCGATAATTGGAATATTCTTGAGCAAAATACTCAGCTGGGAAGCGGTGAAAATGCATAAAGCATACCCCTTGCTGTATTTAGTAGCTTATAAGCTTTCGATTGGTATATAATTTGTCAATTTCATTTTCGGGTCCGGTCTGGATCTTTAAATTCAAAGTTCTTATTGTTTTAAAATGCAAGTTTGTAGTTTCAGAGAAGAAAATATTTAAAAATCCTTGGAGTATCACTAGTGTCTGTAATTAACATACAAATATACCAGGCTTTGAGTAAGTATACGGGGAATTATTCATCGGAGGTGGACTGACATTAGGGGAAATAAAGTAATTTTGCCATTACAACCGAGGATAAAAAATTTCTTCCAGACTTTCGAAATAGAGGCCTGGTATATTTGTTTTATCCTACTTTGATAAGTTAGAGCAGTAGATCTTGATAATCTAGTTCTTCATCTTTTTTAATCTGAACAAAATATGGATAACATGCTGCGCTGACTAACCTACTTCTCCTGAAGCCACGTACTAAGCATGTGGAAGGTGTATTAGTGCCTACACTGTCATGATTTGTGACGTCATTGATGTCACGGAATAGCAAATTTTCTTCAGTGGGCGTTTCATTTTCAACATCATTGCAAATAGTGAGAATATGTTTGATCACATGATGCTATTAAAACCAATCAGCACACAGGATTTAATTTATGAAGGATATGAAAACCCAATATGTGTAAATGTAATAAAGTAGCTATTTTCAATCATTTCTTTTTTTCTATTTAACAGGTAAAAAGAAATTTGTGGGAGTGAAATTCAAATTTGATGAATCCAACGCACCAAAGCGAGAGGAGAAAAAGTAAGTAAAATTCATCTTGAAGGATTGCAAATATTGCTATAATGTTATATTTCTGAATCATGCATGGTATGTGTAGAATGTTACTGAATGATGGAGACTTGTGTGCTGTGCAAACCCTTTACTCATACATGTAGAAAGTGGTCTGAATATGCAGCCTAAGGTCCCTTCCATTGACTTGAGTACAGAAGACCCCTCTGGTTTGTGCTAGTCTTGTGTGAAGACCAACTTGTTGATGAAATTCTTAATCAGGGGCTGTGGCTGCAGACTAGATTAAGGCCATCTTTGGTGGGTGAAAAGCATGGATTTGGTAACAATGTGGCAGTCTTTTGCCAACATAAGATACTACAGATACATGTACATAATGTGCATGTCACACTATTCAGCCTTGTTTGCTTGTGTGTGTTTTTTTTTTGTCTAAATGTCATGATGAACAAGAAGAATGAAGCTTGTTTATATTTCCTCATATGCAGGCCTATTCCCATAGCCTTGAATTGTTCTCTAGTACCGTCTTGTTTTGAAAATTCAATAATATTGCTTATATTTTACCTTTTGACAGACCACCAGGTGGACTGGACAACAAGGCTACTCTAACAGTAAATGGAAATGAGTTTCATGTTTATGCGAGAGATATGACTGTGATTGAGAATCTAGGAAGAGGGGCTTATGGCATTGTAGACAGAGTTAGGCATGAACCAAGTCAATCTATCATGGCTGTTAAGGTAAGGCGATGCTTAATGAAACCGAATCATGATATAATATCAACATGATCATTGCTACCGCCAGCAGCGACATTACCATCACACCATTATGGTAATCATCACAGTCACTGCATCATCATCATCATCATCATCATCATTGCTGTCATCATCATCATCACCTCTACCTTATCATCATCATCATCTCAAACACCATTTATCAGTTCTAACCAAGAACACTTGGCATCATCACCATGACTTTTGTTACCACATCATGACCCTCCATCGCCTCTATCACCTTTATCATCCTCCTCATCATCATTGATGTCATCTTTGTCATCATCAGTCCAAACGTTTTGCATTTACTACAGAAGCACCCTTTACAACGCACCAGTTCCTTTGAAAATGCAAGTCAAATCACAGTGGAGAGCTTAGAGGCTTTCGTCGAAATTTGGTGGACTGGGACAGCATTGGAATATCTTGACTCTTGCCAACGAAATATTTGCAATTGTTCATCCGGTGCAAATGTATGGATGATCTGCTGTCCCAGTCCACCAACTTTTGACAAAAACCTATCAGCTCCCCGTTGTGATTTTAATTGCATTTTCAAAGAGACTGATGCATTGTAGAGAGTGTCTCCGTTGTAAATTGATGTAATCTCTGTCATCATCATCGCAATCATTATGATCTCCATCATCCTCACCACCATCAATGTCATTACCTCATCCTTCATGGTAAATGCCACCATCATCATCACTAGATTTGTTGTAAATCAAAATTATGGAAATTCATAGAATTCATAAATAAAGAATTGAAATTTAGGAATTGTATAAGTGCCAAAATGAGGGACGGGGAAATAAATTTGAATTGCAGAAAGGATGAATAAATTTAAACAGCTGATTTCAATGCTACGAATACACCTTTTCACCTAAAATCATTATTGATTCTGGGTTAGTCATTTCCCTGAAATTTCCAAACATTAGTTAAGATAATTTACCCTAATTTAATTCCAGTATGACACAAAGAATTGTAATTGATCTCACTTATGAATAGCCACCAATGTTATGATTCTTTATCTTTATTTTCTCTCTTTTCTGTATTGCACTGTATCATTGTCAGTAAAAAAAAAAAACACACTCTTAACAAGTGAGAAAAAAAAACTCTCAAATAATTATTTGTTTTTTTTATATTTAGATGCTAGATGATGCTGTTGTTTTGCTTTCTATAGTTGAGGTGCATTCATTTAAATGCGGTACTTTGTAACATGGGGCCTTGCACTATATCCATGTATGTAGGTTCATTTACAATACAAATCTGATTACAATGGTCATTTACAATACAAATCTGATTAAAATGTTCATGCAGAAAATCCGAGCTCAAGTAAACAGTACAGAGGATAAGAGGATATTGATGGATATGGATGTAGCTATGAGGAGTTCAGATTGCCAATATACGGTTGAGTTCTACGGTGCTCTCTTTCAAGAGGTATGGAGTAACCAAATTCAGCGTGCTTTTTAAGACTGCATTTAATCAACACTTATCACAGTTTTCAAAGATGTTTTTGTTCTAATTGTGGATGCATTCAGTCAATATGTTGTTGCCTTTAAAATGAATGCCTTTCAAACACAAATTAAACGCCAAGAAAGATGAGATACAGAGAGTAAATTAAGAATCGCTGTTTGAAGGATTGATGAAATTTTGGTATCATTTTTTTTTAATTTTGACTTAGATTTTCACTATTCAATAATACTTTTGTAGATTTTACAATATTAGACTTTCAGAGTGACAGATTTAAACTCCAGTTTATATATTGCTTATCATCACTTTGATTTTGCAGGGAGATGTGTGGATCTGTATGGAAGTTATGGATACATGCCTTGATAAACTCTATAAGAACAAACTCAAACCTCAAGGGGTATATATACCTGAAAATATATTAAGCAGGATATCATTTTCTGTAAGTATGTTATATTCAAGTAGAGATAAATTACCCTATTCATTTTATATAATCTTTTCTTGTTTAGTTATTACTGCCACCCATAACTCTTACATTTGTGATAACTATACACTTAAATGACTTCAATATTTTGGCTCTGCAAGCAACAGGTTAACGTTTACCTTTATTACAGGGTTATCAATTGGATGAAAATAGCATCCAAGTTGTCACCCCATCCGTAGAAAATAAATTCTTAATAGCACATAAGGGCAAAATATCTTTATAGAATCTCTCTATGTTAGTTTCTCTTTCTTAAATATAAATAAAAAGTTTATGACCTGCATGTTTTTCAGTTTCAGTCAACCTGAAATTCTTATATTTTTTAGCATTGATTTTGTTGTTTAATGGCTGTAAATTGTTGTATTTTGATTCCTTAAGAAATACAGAAACACTGGCTGAAATGCATTGTTACTATAAATGTTTTGATAATGTTGCTAATATATGTGTTTACTTATTATTTCATATTGATGTTTTAGATTGTGAGTGCTCTGAGGTATCTACAGACAAGGCTAAAAGTGATTCACAGAGATGTGAAACCATCCAATGTACTAGCTAATCGTAACGGCAAAATAAAATTATGTGACTTTGGAATCAGCGGACAATTAGTCAACTCAATGGCCAAAACACAAGACGCAGGTAGCCGACAGTATATGGCAGTAAGTAGACAAAAAATTATGTTTTAATTCATTTGTATACTATTTATTGTTTAATACTATAATATCCAAGTCCTTTGGAAGTGCATAGGAATGTTATGACATAGTATGATATGCGCTATACAAGAACTGCGTTATTATTATTATTTATTCTTACAATGATTTACCATGAGTAACGGACAGCTTTGCTTGTACATGTATATCTCTCTAGAGCCATTCTAATGTTATCTAAATGGCAGTTATGATTGAACTAGGAGCTTATTTAGTTACATGTATTTTGAGTTGGAATCCTGGATAGGAAATTGTCATTTCTAAGCAGATGCGGGGAAATTAAATGTGTCCCACATATGCTCAAATGGAGATTAATACCTTGCCAAAGGAAAACAATTTAAGAATGACATTTGAGCCATGTTCCTTTGTCAATGAATTTTCTTTTTTATTGTATTTCAGCCAGAGAGAATAAATCCAGATAATAGTGGCAAGGGCTACGATGTCAAATCAGATGTTTGGAGTTTTGGTATTACTATGGTGAGTATTAGTTTTGCTGTTTGTTTATGTTTTGTTTGCACAGTTTTTGGTAATGTATGGCACCTTATATTTACTTTAGAGTACTGTTAATATTGTATATTTGATATGTTTCTTTGTGTCTTTAAAGATAAATTCCAGTATTGGTAACGATCTCAGAATAACTTTTTACAGAATCTTATATAATGACAACCCAAGTGTCTGTTTGTATGAATACAAAATATTTGCCAAAGGATTCTGGAAGAAATTGTGTAATTGCTGAGAAATAAGCAAAATAAGCGCGGATTCGGTCACTTCCATCGGGTCTTTATTCCAACAATAATAATACACTGTCCCATGTGTGCTTATCTGTGATGGTGACCTTCAGTGTGAACATTTTTCAGCGTAGATTTCAAGATTTCACAAAGTTCAGTTTATGTAACTGTACCAGATCTAGATCCTCGATGATATACTGACAAGCCTGGTTTTACAGACTTTCTCATGAAATCAGTGTTTACTGCAACTACTGCCATTTCTCTTTAAAGCCTGTCCAACACTTTGATTAAGGGTCACAAATTTAAATTATACTCAAGTATCATCTGTCATGCCAATCTTGCAAAAGTGTAGGGGTCATCTACTATTTTAACCCCTGTTGATTACTTGATTCCTTGTGGAAGTTGAATTTGATTTGTGGCTACCTAGCTCCCTTTAATAAAGTGCCCTTTTATTTTATTATCTTACAAATTTTGTGATTGGGTAGCAGAAAGGTACAGAAAAAATCATCCTGAAATTCTTAGCCCATTCCGAGCTTGAGAATTGTTTTTTAAATAAATATTTTCATGTAGAATCACCCATTTTATTCAATAGATCTCTTTGTTATTGCATATTCTTTATATAACTGTTTTAGGGCATGCATATTAATATAATTCACTTTTGAATCAATAGTGACAGGTACTTGGGGGAAATTTCTTAGGGGAAATTTCCCAAAACTTGGAATAGGCTTTAATGTACAACTCTACTTTTTTCTGATAGAATTTTTTGTTCAACTCCATTTCATAAAAAAGATAGTAAGGCTGTAAAACAATTCAAACATTTGTAACGACACCTCCTGATTGATGAAGATTTGATTTCTTTTGGTCTTGCCCTTCTTTAGTTTGAATTATAGATTGTAACCATTTGTGTAATTTCATCTGTAAAACAATTCAAACATTTGTAATGACACCTCCTGATTGATGAAGATTTGATTTCTTTTGGTCTTGCCCTTCTTTAGTTTGAATTATAGATTGTAACCATTTGTGTAATTTTATCTTTGTATGTTTACTTACTGTAAGGTGTCATCTTTAATAAGCAATTATTTGAGCTTTCTATGATCCCCCACTACTAGTATTGAACATTGTATTGTATTGATTTGTATTGTTTTTTTTAAAGTGGAAAAAGATTGAATTGAATTGAATGTTTGTTTTGATTGTCAGGTGGAGATAGCAACAAACACCTACCCGTATGAAAAATGGCATGACATGTTTCAACAGCTCAGGCAAGTGGTACAAGGCGAAGCGCCCTCACTACCCGAAGATAGATTCTCTGGAGAAATCCGTGACTTCATCAACAAATGGTAAGTATTCTTGTGGGCTCTTCACCAGGGATGCCACTTTTCAGATTGAAGCCTGAATTTAGTCTTTATCAACTTATTTTCCGGCCATTGTGTGAAAATGGCTTTTTGTAGTTGATTGTCAGACTTCTATTAGTCTTAATTATCATCCCTGCTTGACATAAATTTTGATTGGTTATGTGCTATATGTTGGACTAGGGGAGGTCTTAACATCTTCCTATTGTATTATTCATTAGTTTGTTGTACTGCTGTTTCATTTATTTGCAATTTATTTTAAATTTTTACAAGTATATTCTGGATTGTGGTATTATTTTCATGTGCAACAATAGCCATAACACAGAAAAGGAGTTTTTGGTGATATTTGACTTGTCCTGCAAACTTATGAATAAAAAATATATAATCACCATCCCCAAAATAAGTTTATAAAAATATTTTAAAGACAATTATTGGATTTAGCTTAAATCTCAATTTCATGTATTGTTTTTTCTGAATATTCAGTTTTATTATCTGAAACAATTCCATGTTTGATATTTGATGTTGTTTGTGCATGGAAATATGGCTTAAGAAGGCATTTGTTTCAAAACTTCTTGTTAGAGTGACTGATATTTTTCAAATTATATTAGTGATAGTAGTTAAAAACTATTTCTTTCCAATATTTTTTTCTCTGATTAACCAAGATCTTGCAAATAAGATTGTAAATGAACAATAGCTTTGAATGTAACTCTGTTATTTAAAACTTCTTTAAAATTATCATTGAGGTAACACAGTGAAAACATGAATAACATGATTATTTTGTGGCTGCCCATGTACTGCCATTTATGGAATCACTTAATTTTTTTATACTTATCTTGTCTCTTATATCTTGTAATTTTTCTTTAGTTTGAAAAAGGAGTGCACAGAACGGCCATCATATACAAGATTATTAGTAAGTATATTCATATTTCATTAAAATATTCTCTCGGACTGAAGACAACAATATATTGGGTTTAAAAGTTAATGCAGTTGGGCAATTACGCCTAAAATGAATGATCAGCTCACTTCATATTTATTGTAAAAAAATGTAGATAATCTTAAAGACCCAATCCTTGGATTTAAAATGCTTTTAAGAATGAATCTTGCCATTCCAGGGACTATTGGTACGGTGCATCTTGGCTTAAAGTCGGTTTTGGTCTGTTGAAATCGCAGTGTTTTGTTATTCTGTTTCCATAATTAATTTAAATGCCAGTTGTAACAATCTAAATATTAGTTTCAACAAAATCCAGTAATATAGAATAATAAGCATGGAATTTCTACCGCCTGGTAACGTTTTTGTCTGAGCAATAATAATGCAAAGTCTCTCATGTGTTCTTTGTGTTTGTGATCTGCAGTTTACTTGCTTTTCAGCTTAGATTTTAAGATTTCACAAGGTCAAGGTCTGCAATTATATTGGGACAATTGACATTTAAATAAGATATTTTCTCAAATGAAATCATTGTTTGCTGCAGTTATTTCAATTTTTTTATGCTGTTTGGGAAATGCATGGATATCAACAAAATTCTGTAGAGTCCTATGTTAAAAACATGGCACACAAAAGACATTTTGTGTAGCATTCTTTAACAACAAAAAATTGAGGGCAAATTACTATGTGTATTAGCAAAATCAATCCCTTTATTATTTCTTTATATATCTTTACAGTTGAGCTTAAAAGTTTGTGAACCCCACCACAAAATGCATTTCTTCATCCTGAGTGTTGAATATAGACACAGCACTACAATGTTCAGCGAGCCCAGTGAAATTAACTTTATTGAATGTGATATTTATCACCTGACTTCACAAATATATATCTAAAACATGGCAGAACTTTAAACTTTGAATAAGTTTATTTCTGTTGGGTTTCACTAACTTTTTGAGTACCAGTTTATATTGATTATTTCTTTTTTAATTTGTCTATTTACTTGTTTGTTTTGTAGGATCATGAGTTCATCAAGAAGCATGCTGAAGTAGGAGACCAAGATGTAGCTACCTTTATAGCACCTATCATTGGTGATGCCGAAACTCTACCTCATTGATAATAACTCTCCGTCAATTTTGTTGAAGCTGCATTTTAGTTTTGATTTGTCCTAGTCATTGATCAGTGTTGAATTTTTAAAAGGAATTATGTCATCTTGAAATCTGCGATGTGACGTCTTCATTGCAATGGTGTTGTGGCATTGTGGTTTGCATCTGTGATCCAGTTGCATGGGAGTAACAAACCAATTTTTTAGGTGTATGGTTCAAACTCTGGGTTGCACCTTTCGGATGGTAATGTTAAAGGTTGATCACAGATGTAAATAATCATACGTGATTGATGCACCTGTATAAACTCTGATACACTCGCGCAGGAAGAACACATGTCCCACCACCAAGGTAGAGCGATGTAGTCATCTTGTTGACCCATGTCTTCGGATCAAGCTTGCTTACCATCCAGTGGACTACAGGTTCATATATGCTGTGTTCAAAACCTTTCCCAGTTATATACATGTTTTCATACAATTTTTCACAGCATGTTCATTAGGGCCTTTATAAACATGTTTTTCAAATGGTTGTGTTAATATACTCATCTTAGATATTGAAAGTGAAAATTTCTTAACAGATTCACATTTTTCTCTCATCCAGGAACATGTTTTAGATCACACAAATTTGTGGGATTAAAAATAATTACATAATCAAAAAACCATCTGTACTTTGTACCCTGAAATAATGTTTTGAAACCTTAATTCTTCCCTCATCTTGTTGTCATGGAAATTGAAACCTGTTTACACTGTCGGAAGTTAAATTATACCTTGCAGGCTTTCTAAAACACAAAGCATATAGAAACCTCTTATTTCTAATTTTAATGGTTGATTGCTAAAACATTTAGGCTCTTTGGAAACACATTTCTACATTGCAGACTTCTTTTTTTAAATGATGCATCTTATTATCAAAGTTTCTTGTAACACTCACTCTTACATGGAGGAAATAGTGCCAAATGATGAATGGAAAATTGTAAATGGGTGTGTTCTAGTTTGAAAAATAGAAAATGTTCAATCATTTTCTTCATTTTTTAAAGAAATTTGTTAACATCGAAGCTACCATATGATAGTGCCACATGACATTGTTTTCATTATTATTATGTAAAGATTTTGTGTTAACATCTTTGAAAACAACATTGATAGTATTGGCTAGATAAAACAACATTGATATTTATTGGGTAGATGTAATGAAGATCTACAAGTTGGTAAAGGATAATGGCCAGCTTTTCATGATTTGAGAATAATGGTGTGCTTTAGCAAAAAGAAGCCAATGTCTACCAAATAAAAAAAAAATGATGTGTTCATGTTTCTAACCTAACTTACTCTACTACTGGGCCCAAAGTGCATGTATAAATTCAATCCTGCTAAATGTAAAAAAAAAATCTACCTTTTTGTCTGACTGGCACCCATTTTACTCTATCTTTACTTCACTTTATGAATTGTTCAAGCCAAGATGGTATATAATGAGCATTACTAGCAAACTTTAAAATAGAAAATTAGGAATTTTAGGAATGCCTCTCATATAGGGAGTTTGACATACATTCATTATAGAATTACCTATTATTGATATTTTTGGCTAAACATGAATGCATTGCATTGTTGTCATTGTTAAAGGCCTGCTTTTATTGATAAATTTCACTTTCGCCATCTGCTTCTTTCTACCAAAGTAAGGTATTATTTCAACTTTGAAGACGATTACCATTGACTAGGATGGAAGGAAGAAACGAAAACAACTCAAGATCAGTCAGCATGTTGGTTTGAAGTGTTATGTTTTAGTACATTGTAATATAAGAAAATATTGACCTGTTTGTGGGGACAATTATTTGCACAAGTTGAGTGCTTAGTTAAGTGCAATGTGATATGAATCAGTATGGCATTAGTGTAGATAGGGTGGTCATAAATTGTGGTATACTCTTATTTTGCTACAAAAGAATAAAGAAGGAAAAAGGGACTATGGAGGGGGGGGGAGTAGTTCTCTTATGAGGTTTAAAGCCCACTTGACAACTTCCACAACATCCTATGAACCAAAATGTGATTATGTTTTCATGAACATTGTTAACCCATTACTGGATGGCGTGTAGCCATTTTGCATGTGTATTTGTCCAGGACCGAATGCTAATACTATAGGCACTATGAATTTGACTACAGTAACTATTCATGGGTGACCAATAGAGATGGAACCAAGGGCGGCCCTGGGGCCACATTTTGCCGGCCTGAGCCCGGCCTTAGGTCAAGTCATGTGTACAAAGTCTATGGGAGAAATGTTAATTTGATGCCCTCTCAGACTCCAAACAACTGGCCTGGAATCCATTCAGTATGACCAAATGAATACCTAGAGGCCACCACACACCTGACTGGTCCATGATCTGATTCTAGAACAATTTGCATTTTGCTCATTTTCTGAAAATGTGAATTAAAAGTATCTTTTTATTTGAGGTTCAAATTAACTGAAAGAATACTATAACAATTTTGCATGATTGTAAGCCTTTATTCTGGAGTAAAGGCCAAATTGGTGACAAAATGTATGATTGCTATGATGTAATTATGACTTCATGTAAAATTTGCTTTTATTGCAACAAGGATGATAGCAGAGTCTCAGATTTGAACATACATATTTGTACGATGATTAATCTTACATGGTAAGATACTCCATGTCTCAATATTACTGTTTTATTCCAAAGTCGAGTCGCAGACCAATCGTGAGATGTTTGATGGCCTTTGCCGAAAATTTAGTAATTTGGTAATTAGGTGACCAAGTAGATTTTGTAGAAGTACCTGTACAAATTTTTTTTTGTTAAATCATAACAGTAATAGGCCAATGATACAATGTACCATGGGAATGTATACAGAAAACATACGTGATGAAAGATAGTAAACGTATACATTCATAATTCCGAAGCTTCGTTATTCCAAAAGCGAAATAAGGTTCGTCGTTCCGAAGGTTCAACAATTCGGAATCCGGGCAACAAAATGAGGTTCGTTGTTCCTAAGGTTCGTTAATCCAAAACGAAATAAGGTTCGCTGTTCCGAAGGTTTGTTAATCCGAAACGAAATGAGGTTCGTTGTTCATTTCGTTTTCGGACAAACGATCCTTCAGAATTACGAACCTCATTTCGTTTTCGGATTAATGAACCTTCGGAATTACGACTCTCATTTCGTTTTCGGACTAACGAACCTTCGGAATTACGACTCTCATTTCCTTTTCTGATTTACGAACCTTTGGAATTACGAAGTGTAACCGATAATAGATATGTAAACTTTAAATAGATGTCATTAATTGCCCAAATAGACCAGGTCCCTGGGAGGGTAAAAGTTTCAATTATCGCTAAAAACTTTGCTATCCAGTGGTTACTTGCCTGGAATCCTTGATTATGATTGTCTGTTGATCATCATTACTGTGAGGCCCTTTTAGGAAATGTATTCAAATTCATGTACATTGTGTGAGCAGATCATAAAAACAAACAATTTTGTTAAAAATACTTTTTCTTATGAATGAGTCTATATGGTACTCAAGGACAAACTGTGTTTGAAAGGTGCTTGTGATAGTTTTATATTATATATTTTATTTCAAGTGGTCTTTCACAGACTCTTTATTCTAGATCTGTCACACATCTCAAATCATACTGGTGAAAACGTGTTGTGTGTTTTAACCGATTAAGCCCTAGCTATGCTCAAGACAAATCTTACTGAGGTCTATGGAAACTTGTTACTGTCCTCGAAATCAGATCTTCATTGGATTATTCTTCTGTGGAATCGAGGGAGACGTGCTAAATAGATACATTTCAAAACATCCCAGATTTTCTGAGCCCTGTTCCCCTTTAACAGATTTTTTTTTTTTTGCAGCCAGTCAATGCTATGGTAAACTTATTATAACTATGGTGCTGCCAGTGGTTCATGGAGACTTTGTTTGGGTAACATTGCCATTGGCCCTTCTTCGTCAAGCCTGTTTTCAACTTACAAGTAGCAGTTTTAGCTCTTTAAATCCCACCATTTGACTCCTCGGAGCATATTATTCATAGACATCTTACATTTAAAATATAATTAGATCATGTTTCATGAGACTGACCCATTGTCATGTTTCATTGAAATGCAATAGACCATCCTACTGTTTGTCTCTGGTAGAAGGACAGATTTTTTAATTACACGTTTTATGCTTCCTAGGACTGGGTATGTTTCACAAGAAGGTTAAAACTTTGAACTGAGCCCTGATTATGTTCCATTGCAATGCAGTAGATCATCTGATTATTGTCTCTGGTATGACTGATTTTTAATTATATGTTTTATGCTTCCTAGAACTGGGGTATGTTTCACAAAGAGTTCAAACTTTTAACTGAGCCCTGATTTTGTTCCATTGCAATGCAGTAGATCATCTGATTATTGTCTCTGGTATGACTGATTTTTAATTATATGTTTTATGCTTCCTAGAATTGGGGTGTTTCACAAAGAGCTAAAGTGACTTAAAAAAAACTGCACTGAATTTCCCAAATGTGTGTGGTAAATAATGCATCAACGCACTGTCAGGTCATGCTCAGGCAAAGCCTGCTATTCATCCATAACATAAAGCATGTGATACAATGTGCATGTGGGTACTTTAGCATGACTTCAAGTCACAGTCAACCCTTTGTGCAACTCCCCGTTGCAGTTCTAGGACTTATTTTAGAAGAATATTATATGATGGAAGGATTGTGAAAAATTATGAGTTTGTGAATTGTCAAGTAGGATCAAAGATGTATATAACAAGTATATTTTCTCACAAGATGAAATTAGAGACTACTTGATTCTATTTTAGGTTTTTCATGACTCTTATGTAGCAATAATGATAAAATGTGATGAAAACCACCCAATATACCGAGGACTTATTTATATGCAAGAATTATGAAGATCTGTTTTGTACATACAGTGGTTGGAGTCATGAAATTAAATAAGAAGATAAACTACAAAATTAATTTCTGTCTTTTTATTTGTCTAGAATTTGTGTTCATTCTCTTTTGCTTAATTCTCAAGAAAATTGTTTTTTTTAGCTATCATACTAGACAGTTTTTTGTCATAGAGAAATCCAAATGGCATCCCTCTAATAGTCGGTCTTTCTTTCTTGAGTTTGGACCAAGACATTTCATCTAGCTACCTTGATTCTTATCTTGCATCAATTGAATAAAATTATATAGACATTGTTAGTACCAAGCAATTCCACAAAATTTGTATGTCAAACCCTGTGTATGTGAGACCGTCATGATACAGAAACGCATCCTGTACATGATTACAAAATATTCTCAGAATATAACAATTTTTTAGGTCTAAATACAAATGTGATCCCATTATATACACTCGGCAAAAAAGTTCTAGGACACTTATAAAAGATAAAATGTTCCATATAGATATTTGATTAAAGGCAAATTAGTGTATGTCAACATGACCAGACAATATTCGTCTTCCAGTATGACATGACATTTTCATGTGAACAGTCATGTATGGGTGGTTAAATGCAGAAAATTGCAAGAAATGGAACAGTCAGTGCATGGCTGGTTACAGGCATTAAACAATAGTAATGTCAGTAAAAGAAAATTGTAGGAAAACCGGGAGGAAAACGGTCAGTCTTCTTTTAAATGTGAAAGTTTGTGTGGCATAAATATCCATTAAACAATATAAGCAAACTTAAAGTCAAATACCACTCTAAAAGTGAAGAGAAAGTTATCCACCTTGGATGCATCACTATTCCACTGGAATTTTAAGTCAGAGTTAGTCGATGAAAAAAATGTCAAATTTCACTATCTAGGCATAAGCAAAAGAAAAGTATCCTTAACCTCCTATCTCCTGCAGAGGTGGTGGCCCTAGGTCGACCACTCCTAGGGCGGTCTCTAACTTCATCAGTAGCCAAATACTGCTGGTTCAAATTTGAAATTGTTGTTGGTGAAACTTGGAAATATCGAGCCATTTGTCTAAATGACTACCCAGGCTGCATCATTCCTATTGCTCTTTCACGCTCTTGGTTGGAAAGCATCATCTTGAAAGTGAGTGTCCAAATGATCCATCTCATGCATCTCATGATGCATCCCTAAGCATTCAATTCAACTGATAATCACAGTCTGTTGAAATTGTTGAATGTATGCCTGCAGGATGGCCATGATCATTAGTATTTGAACGGTCCATTTTTTTTGCCGAGCGTATTTATACCTCACTAGACCGGACCTCATGAGACCTTCTCCTCCCCCTCCCCCCCCCTCTCTCTCTCCCTCTCTCTTTCTACTAGAGTATAAGATAGGCCTACTTGTTTAGGGTTCGAGGCCCCATGGTATCCACTCGTCAATGGACGTGCACGTTGGTGCACCATTCATAAGTCTGCCGTTTGAAACATTCTTTTAGTGTTGTGTTAATGCGTTAAGACTTAAGTCTACAAAATGAATTAAAGATATGGAAAATACTGCATTCCTAACGGCAATTCATCAGTGCCATCCGATTGTGAACTACAGTGCGTATAAAAAAGGGACAGTTTTGAAAAGTCTATTTATTATTTTTTTAAAATATCATATCTATATCTTGATGAAAATAGATGCTCTGGGATCTCATCTTTGAAATGCTAGTTAAAAAATGAATTTTCTTCATGCTTGAGCGAACACGAGACATTTTTTTCGGGGGTTCAAAAAGCGGCTTGCGCCAAAATGGCAGAAATGAGAAATCTGACAATTAGACTTTTGGCTAATCAGCAGACTTTCTCTTAATCTCATCATTATCTTTGCCATAATTTTGAAATTATGCTGTCAAATTTCATTGACAAACTCATTTAATTACCTGAATTATTTTGTTTTTCATTTAAACTTCTTTTACCTTTGAATTTTCCTTCAGAAAGGAAGACTTTTTGTCAACCCAAGTAGGAATATTTGCATTATTAATTGGGAGAATTTGTAATTATTAAAATCCTTTTTATTTATTATGGGAAACAAATTATGTTATGGTACCTATAAAAGACATGAATCCTATTTTCAAGGGGTTGTTAAATCCTCCACCAAGTTTAATTATGAGCTTGACAGGACAAACAGGAAAAGATTCATGTCTTTCAATGGCAATGGTGTGTTGAGTCAATTTTGAAGCAAGATATGGCAGATCGGGTAAAATGTATGAAAAAATTGTGAAGCGAGCAAGCAAAAATTTCCACTTTTTCATTAAAATATCAAATTTTGTGATTTTGGCATAATATTCAGACAATGAAATCATATTTTACTTTCTATGTTTTCTATTATTTTCCTTTCCACCTTTTTTCTTGGTCGTGATTTTTCTTGGGGGGGGGGCATCCCGATCCCTCACCCATCAGTATGCCACTGTTCAAAGGCACCATAGCCTTTGTAGCACACAATGAAAGGATTCGAAAGAAAAAAAAAACGCTCTCCCATACTTCGGTTAAAAAAAATTGTTCTTGCCTAAAGAATGAATATTCAAACCTAAAAGAGAACATATTGAAAAGGAACAACAACAGAAATATTCAAGCAAATAAGTAGATTTGGAAATGAATTTTGACCACATGATTCGAAAATTATGGCAAAGATAATGAAAAGGTTAAGAGGAAGCCTGCTGATTAGCAAGAAGTCAGACCATCATATTTATCATTTGATGCCATTTTGGCGCAAGCTTCCATTTTAACCCCAGACAAAAACTTTCCGTGTTCGCTCAAGTATGAACGAAACTATTTTTTTATAATAACATTTGAAGGATAAGACCCCAGAGCACCTATTGACACCAAAATATAGAGATCATAATTTTAAACAATTTTTTTTAACTTTTCAAATCTGTCCCGTTTTTTTGTTTTTTTTTGATACGCACTGTATAGGCATGAAAATGTTTGTCTAGATTATCCCCCGCTTCCACCAAAATGTCGGGATGTATGATGACGACCACTGACGGATCGGGGGGGGGGGGGGGGGGCAAAGCCGGCCCGCCCCCTTTGAGAGGCCCAATTAAAATTTGTAATGTAAAAATGTCGTTAAAGCAGAAGTGTGCCTCCCCTCCCCCCACCCCCTTTGAAAGTGAAGATTTTTTTTTGCTTGTCAATCTTTTTTCGTTGAAAACCGGGGTTTTTTTTTTTTTGAGGGGGGGGGGGGCTTGTCAATTTTTTCCTCGGACAGTGTGAACCCCCTCTTTCCCTTTGGAAAATCCCGGATCCGCCCCTGATGACGAACCCCACCCACGTCAGTGTATTGAAAGGATCGATGTCTTGTCTGGTTTATGATGAAAATCATAACCATATTTAAAAGCGGATATGACATTTATTTCCTTCCATTTCACATTATTGTAAACATAGATAATGAATTTGTCATAAAGAATAATATAAAGGTCAAGTAGGAGAAGGCGTAAATTCCTAAAAACAAAAGCTTCATGGCGTTAGTTGGCGTTAGTTACGACAAAATGTCGGAAAATTGAGCGCGGGAGCAGCGGAGTGATCGCGCGAGAAATATTGCAATATATTAGAATGCAAAATTATAAGCCTTATAAACCTTAGCTTACCCGGGGGAGGGGGGAGGGGCACGTTTTTCATGACTCGCTGCGCGAATTTTTTTTTTCTTACTGCGCCGCTCGGTGACTTTCGAGTCTCGCGCAACTTTTGAGACCAAATTTGTGACGCGGTTACAAAATGACGCAACATAGTACGTCAGAACAAAATTGCTCCAAACGTTTGTACAAAGTCATTACAAAATCTGTTTCATCTAAAGTTCAGAAATGCGTGATTATTCTTACCTTCATTACAGCAGTCATTTGATTTGATGCTAATTATGACTGAAATAATGTCCCCAAATAAATTGTGTCAAAAAACAATGAAAATAAATTATATATAAAAGAATACATTTATAGGAGATTTTTGAAAAATACATAAATCGTCATGCCAGTATACCAATCAAGGGTTGGAGGATGGGGGTAATTATATAAAGGAAAAAAAAACATATTCATGGAATGCAGTCGATGGAATAGGGTGGGGTGGCCGGAGTCATTTTAATACCCACTGTCTCAAGTCACTTACTATAAGAGACACTCAGCGCACATTAATTTTTCGACAAAGAAAACGCATACATTGTTCTTTCCAACTTATAAAAAATTCTCGTAGATTAGTGATGACTCATCTTCAGAATCTTAGTACAAGATCATATATTTTATTTAACAAACGTGTTATAAAGATACAATTTTAAAACATTAATATAATAAAAAGGAGTACATACCTCCCCTGTTATCAATACTTGATCGCACGTCCAATGGGGGAAAAAACGGAAATAGGAGCATATATCCTTTAAAGCAGATAAGCAGGGGGTGGAAACTCCGCTTCTGCATCCGGTCAGACATGGGGAAATTTTGGAAGGTCAAAAGTGCACACTGCTCCCATTTTTCGCGTACAAGGCTATGGACACCGCAACTTCATGGCACACCAGCGAAACAGAGGCGTGGTCATAAATTGGCCTGCGCGCACAGCGTAAAAATATGCAAATAAGCAAATTGTCACAAATTAGCATAATACGCGACGTGATTGAATATGAAATGTATTCATAGAGCTGCGTCTTTGGTAAATTCATGTCATTGATCGATCCCCCGTTCACCCCCCTCAAGGTATTCAGTTGTTTATTCATCTTTTCTTGTTTACATATTTTTTATTCTTTCGCGATTATTACTACATCAATTAATTCCCTTATTTATTTGCTAGATATTTCCCTGGAAGACATTTTGGAAGCTTACAAGAGATTCATTAGTAGGATTGAACTTAGGGATCTGCTTGCTCTATTGGTGTTCATCACTGCCCATTATTTTCATTACACATCATGAATAGCCACAAATATTTGGTTATTATTATTATTTTTTTGGGGGGTGGGGTAAATACTTAAAATGATGAGAAAAATCTGAGCAAGAGAGCAATCAGGTCATTTTGTCTTTATTTTGAAATTGAAATGAACAATCTGGTGCAAATCTTATGAAGTTTTTTTTTTTTAAAGTCTGAGTTTGGGATGGGAGCAAAAGAGAGCCCAGTACCCCCCCCCATGTATTTGCTCTCATCAAGGCTATCTTAAAGGTCACTTCCAAATAAAATAAAAATTTTGTACCTGCCCACCCCTATATTTCTCTATCGATTCCACCCCCCCCCCTCTCTCTCTCTTCCACACACACACATTCCACATAATCATGTGAGCAAACAATTATTCTCATTTCATTTTAATTCCTATCCCACTTTTAAATCAAACTCATTCATGTCTTTAATTCGGCTGCACCTGAATGTCACAGTATGCCATGTTGCAATGGCTTTTATGGGCTATCTTGCCACGCCATGTTATTTTGATACTAAATACCTGTTGTACTAGTATTAAACCCATGGATACCCGACATACAGAATCAATCAATCAATCAATCAATTAATCAATTTATCAATCAATCAATCAATCAATCAGTAGCACTATCATATTCCAGTCATATAGAAGTAATCTTCAGTGCCATTTCATCACAACACAGTTTGGTAGCAATAACATCATCATCACATATCTTTCACGCAATATAAATTGGTGGATTAATTAAATCACGAATATCAAGATTAGAAAGTAATATTACAAATTAAAATGTTTATTAATTAATAAATTTTTGAATACATGATAAAAATATTTTTTCTCTTTTTTCTCACCAAAGCATCAAATTACATCAGCAAAATGCCTATAATGAGTGCAAAAGAAATTGCAAAGATATTACAAGAGACGGGATGTATTTTTTTGGTAAAATCTAGAGAAAAAAAATTGAAAAAAAATAAGTATGTATATTCACTTACATAGTTATTGATAAGCCTTACATAGTCAATATAAGGGGGGCATCAAGGATGCCATTAATAAAAAGATTATCGATATACCTCTCAAAGTCAGTTACTCAAATATCAAATCATTATTTTAGCATTTGCTGACAAGAAATAGCCTGCTAATCTAATCGGGGACACTTCATAAAAAAAAGGGAGCACATTGCCACATTTCTCTAAAGAGTGCCTTCCCAAATCTGCACATTAGAAAATCAGTAACAAAGTTGCTTATTGTCTATTGTTGTGAAGTGCTGCTAGAGCTGTGTTCTATTTCCAACAAATTCTTTTATTTTCAGAGCTAATCTAGTTCATTATATGGGACATCGACAATACAGTGTTACAAAAACAAAGAGATTAAAAACGAAAAAAAATAGTACAACTTTTCACTTCCCCCAGAAAATGAATTCAACAGCTTAATGTCCAGCAATACATAGAGGTTCTTGTTTCATAAAGACTTCAATTATGGTAAATTGGCCCCAAATGTAACTAGCAACTAGCATGGGAACCCCAATTTTGATCTGTTGCTTTAATGTTTCCATAGTAATTACCAGAATTTCAAAGTTAGAATAGTAGTTAGTCTTAAAGGGGAGGTTTACCCTGACAAAAAGTTTATTGTAAAAATAGTAGAAAAAATAATAAAAAATATTGCCAAAGGTTTGAGAAAAATTTATCAAATAATTAAAAGATATTAGAATTTCAATTATTTGATTTGTGACGTCATATGCGAGCAGCATTCATACATAGCGAATGGTAAAAAATCAAATAAATGTCATTTTCTCAGAAAATTGAAAATGGTTTTCACTCTACCTTTTGTGTATCAATAGACAAATCATTTCATACCCGATCATGAATAGAAAACAAAATTAGGTCATCAGGAACCATACAAAATTTGAAATTCATGCATTTTATATTACATAACACATGGGGCAGCTGCTCGTCTACTATGACGTCACAAATCCAAAACTTTGAACTCTAATAACTTTCTTACTTTTTAACGGATTTTCCTGAAACCTTCACCAATGTTTTTTTACTAATTTTTCTGCTATTTTTACAACAAAGTTTTGTTTAGGGTGAACTTCCCCTTTAATGAATTGGGGTCCTGGACTGAGAGTGATTTCTTCGCCCTTTGTTCTGTCACATTGTTTTTATTATGCACATTTTTTCAATGAAAATCCAATATTTCTTATCACCTTTATATGTCTGTAGGCATGTATGTTACATAGCCCAGACCTCAGTAAAGGTCCATTCTGCATTGTTTAGATAACCAGAATACAACCTATCCCTTTCAAACTACTAATATTATTCAAAGTGCTTTCACTACCAGTATAAGTACTACATGTAGATGGTTAGAACATTGATAAGGGGGGGGGGGATAAGTGTGCCCTTTGGAAAAATATTTTAATCTTGTGTGAAACCTATGGACCTAAATATCTATACTCCAATTAATTTTTTTTTCAACAGATGTGTAGTTTAAGCAGCATTCAATATGTATTGACACATTTATTTAAATTCATTAAAGTTTTTAAATCTGTAATTGCAATGAAGAAACTGCTTGTTATGAACCTGGCCTTCATATTTCTTCTTGATCTGCCCTGGTGATACTCAAACTGCTTGTGAAACCTGCATAGTAAACAAAAAGAGAAAGGAACAAAATGAGCTGCTGATATAAATTATTCTTACTCATCTAGTCCAGTTTATTTAGAAGTTTTAAACTTTTTATGAGCCCCTACTCTTCCATGCAATATTATTTAGAAAATGCACATGTAGTAACTTATGTTGCCAGATAAAAATCATAGATCCCTATTATAGATCATTATTCATATAACTTTTTTGTATTAAGTGTGAAAACCCATTCAAATATATATCGAAAGATTAATCTCAATATTTTGTCCTTTTATTTCTGTCTTCAGAGTAACTGAGTTTTAAAGTGAATTTATGTATGATTAATATAGCTAAGAGACATGGACAAGAAGTATGCATTAATGATAATGGAAATACTGGTGAATTTGAATCCAAAAGAACATTATCTCATCATGGAGCTTTACTTTATGGGATAACATGATTCAGAAAAAAATAGGTTTTTTATATTTTTATGAAAACAAGCATACCTGGCAAGCTTTTAGATCAGATATCCTGTTACTCATCAGATTGTACCTCTTGGTGATGTGCAAGTGGTATTTGACTTTGTACTTCTGACTAGGCTGGGACTGCTAAGAACTGGATCCCATTGGATCTGCAATTCAATATACATACAATACTTTACAGTTAAACAATTTCAAAAGTGATAAACAAAATTCCTCTCTTAAAACAATTTTTTCAGAGTTCCAGCTTTCAAAATTCCCAACACAAAAAAAGCAGGTCTTGACCAAAAACTAAATGGTTCAAGCATACGCGGCCTACTATAGTGAGGTCTTTTGTCAATCTTCAATATATATATACACCAAGCCAGCTTTGACAGATGTAGGATAATTATCATTTGTGTAATAATATGGCTCTCGCTCATTCATCAGTGCGAGACAATCATTAATTTTTTTGCACTCGTCTATAAACATGTCTGATTTGAATCTCTACGTTAAGTGAGTTCCTCTTTAAGTTTGATTTTTATTTTAAAAAAGGGTTAGCTCACTTGCTGGCAGGTTTAAATGACCATTTGCCTTTCACCACAAATAACATCAAGTGAGGACAATAAAGATAAATCAATTGGATCAGCCGCTCTCTCTGCTAAGCCTTATACTTAAACAATGCAAAATAGGGCACTATAAATTTTCTCAACCCTTCCAAAAAACAATTGAGCAGTTTGAACCCTGACAAATAAATGTTGCCCCCCCCCCCCCGAAAAAAAAAAATCATTAAACTCCATTGCTAGGCTAATTATATTTTAGTCCAATGGTCCAGCCAGGAACTAAAATAAAGTTAATTTAAATCTTTGTAGAAAGTCAAACCAGACAGATCTAGAATTTTATTTTTAAAAATCTATGTTCAAGTTAGACCTATCCTAGGGCCTTACTTTTATTTAAAAAAAAGAAAAACGTTAATATCTGTCTCAAATCATTCCATGAGCATGGCAAAATCTACCAATATAATTCCAAACAGATTCAGTTCATTTAGATTTAATTTCATTTCATTTTAAATGCAGATAATTGTATTGAAATAGCGGTGTCGAAAAATCAGTACTAGGCCCATGGCCTATAACTTCAAATTTCAACTCAAGCTTGTTTGACAATTAATTTCCAACACCTAATGACCTAGCCTACATCGGCAATTTCGCAGCCGGCTGGCACCGGCGATATCAAAGTCCGCATCCCGCTCTGGCTATATGGTACGGTACCGTATTTGGCTTAATTTTGATGCAGCTTTGCCGTTAAACAAGTCCACATCTACCCCTGATATTTGACAATAAGAACTGAAATACAGATTTAATAAGGGCGGACATGAAGCATCCCAATTAACAAACTTAGTTCTACGAAGAACTATGTTATTTTCTGAGAAAATATGTCAGTCAGATTTCAGACTAATTTAGGACCAGGAAAGGAAAAAGAAATATGGAAATTGTGGTTTGCGTTATAAACTGCACATAAAGCCATGCATGCGACGCCGAACCCCAGCAAACACACTACAATTTCAATTAAGATCAAAGTAAGGAATTGAACTTAACTTACTTTTATTCCTATGGAATGTCATTGGATTGATATTAATGTTTCCTCCAAGATTTTCTGCTCCTTTGAAGTTCACTCAGAAATCATGATTTCGAACATCAATTCTAAAAACAGATAATTAGACTTGCTATTGTATTTCAAAAAGTTGAATTTCGCAGAATCAAAAAGAACGACACTTCGCACAGATATCGTAGGGAATTGTGGGACGGAAAAAATGTTTAATGCATGAGGACATGAATAAAACATTAGCGTTTTATCCAATCATACAAGAGCATTGTGCGTATTTTGACGTCATTACTCATGAATTAAACATTGACCTTCCAAAATCAACCTTCAAATTGGACAAATGGCAGCCATGTTTGTTATGTACAAAACCTATGGAAAACCAAAAACGCGCAAAAAGAGTTGCCTCTCTAGCTCCCTTCGGGAGCTTACGTATACGTAAGATCGTATCTCTGTGCAGATACGAACCAATAGCGCCATCTCGAGTCCTCAACTACTTATACCTGGCCAGTTTCCTGACCCATAATACTGGTGTAGTCTAGTAATATAAACCCATTTGAATGATAACATTTTAATAATCTACAATATACATTTATAACGCAATAATTATGTTACCAAGTAGAAAAAACAATTAATTTTCCTCTCAAAACATGTTAGTTTCTCTAAACAAATACAATATTATAGGTCAAATTATTCTCTGTAGTATTAGTAGATATCTGAAAACGTATATTTTAAGACTATGTATTTATAGCACACAGTCAGTGAGAGACCACACAGTTCACTCCCCCTTTAAAGGGGAAGTTCACCCTGAAGAAAACTTTGTTGTAAAAATAGCAGAAAAAATAGTAAAAAATATTGGTGAAGGTTTGAGGAAAATCCGTTAAAGAGTAAAAAAGTTATTAGAGTTCAAAATTTTGGATTTGTGACGTCATAAACGAGCAGCTGCCCCATGTGTTATATAATATAAACTGTATGAATTTCAAATTTTGTATGGTTCCTGATGACTTAATTTTGTTTTCTTTTCATGATCGGGTGTGAAATGATTTGTCTATTGATATACAAAAGTTACAGTGAAAACCATTTTCAATTTTTTGAGAAAACGACATTTCACTGTTTTTTTACCATTTGCTATGTAGGAATGCTGCTCGCATATGACGTCACAAATCAAATAATTGAAATTCTAATAACTCTTTAATTATTTGATGAATTTTTCTCAAACCTTCGGCAATATCTTTTATTATTTTTTCTCCTATTTTTACAATAAACTTTTTGTCAGGGTGAACTTCCCCTTTGAGAAGAGTATCATACCATGTACTTCAAAGATGGCTAATGATTGCTTTTTTATTTCTTTATATATTTTTGGAAACTAAATAGGAAAAAAGTAAACCTCTTTATATATACTTGTTATGACGTTGAGCCTTCAATCTTAAGTCATTTATTTAGTTATTTAAAATGATCAAAAGATCAAAATGGCGAAGATTACAATTAGGATATTTATTAATTCATTCATGCATTAGAATGTAATAAAACAGGTACAAATTTTCAACAAAACGTTGCTTTCCTGTTGAAAACAAAAATCACAACACTGCAACTTACATCAATGTGAATGGAAATATATGATTGACTAGGCAAGATATAGTTCATCAATTACTACATAAACGGCTTACATAAAAATAGATATTGTTATAATTTATCGAATGTATTCATTGCTTAAAATTACTAAAAATTGCAGTAATGTAGGGCAAGTTGATTTGTATATCATGCATCATCCACAAAAAAGTATCAATAAATTTTTTATGTCTCAAATCAAAATAATAGCATTCCAGATACAAAACGCACGAGGAAAAAAAATAATAGAAATGCCCATATTCTGCAAATGTGACTAGAATGAATGCAATTAATTATAACAAATGAAGAGTTTACTTGCAAAAGGGGTTAGGTCCACTTTGGACCATTCCGAGAAAAAATATGTTTTTATTCTCACTTATTGCAATATTCTTATGAAATAGTAAATTGTCATGATGTAATACCTTATCATGTGAATATAAAATTGGGTATAAAAGAAATCTACCTGTCTTAATTTTTTTCTATATATTTAAAAAAAAATTATCATTGTGGACCTAACCCCTTTTGCAAGTAAACTGAAATGAATCCAATCTCTTTTGAAAAAAGGTTATTTTTCTTTGCCACTTTCATTTACGTTTTCACATTTTCTTTCGTATCATCAGAGTGACTAAAAATTTAGAGGTTTAGAGACAGAAAACAATAAAATTTATGAAAAATGGACCTAACCCCTTTTGACAAATGAGTTTTTCAGAAGGGTTTTGTTGCAAAAGGGGCCAGGTCCACTCCAAGAAAATCTTTTTTAAATTCTCTCATATTGCAATATTCTTATGCAAAACTGAATTTTCATGATACCCTTCCATGAGAACATGAAATTGGGTATAAAAAATTTCTACCTGTCTTCATATCTTTTATAATATTCTTTTTAAAAAAAAATCTGTATGGACCTCACCCTTTTTGAAAAAAAGTGTTTTTTCTTTGCCATTTTAGTTCACTTTTTTAAAAAGGAATTTCAACTTTTCTATGGTATCATCTTATAGAGCTACTAAAATCTATAACTTGAGACATAAAAATTAAATTTGATGAAAAATGGACCTAACCCCTTTTGCAAGTGAGCTCTTCAAATATAGATGTATTACTAATCACAGTACCAAATGACATTAACAGCTATAAACATGATAAATGGCACAGAACTTTACAGATATAGGTCTATTGAATGCATCATGAATGTAAACAGTCACAATTAATGAAACAATGACTGACCGATTTTACGATGAAGATTGTTTAGAATTCAATTAGCATAATTAACATCGTATATACTATGTAGCTGAAGGAAAAATTTTTAAAAGAAATATGGATAGGGATTTACTGAATATTATCATGATTATATTCTGGAGGAGATAAACTCATACTAAAGGTTGCTATAGCGTAGAACTTTCGCAATGATAAAAATGCAGAATAAAATGAGTACGGATTATTATTAAAAGTAGTCTTAGATACTGAAAATCTAAGCATATAACTACTCGTATTTGAATAAAACAAATCATATTGAATTACTAACAGGTTTGTACGCAAAAAAAAAGGTTTTAAGATGCTGGCTCTTCGAGATTTTTCTTCTCTCCATATTTCACTCCACCCACTGAATGTCTTTCGTGAGATTCCATTCACCCGAAGGACTAGCACGTGGACCAACTTACAAAAATGTTAATTTTTAAGATCGTAATAATGATATTTATCTAAACATTGATCTGGCTGGCGGAGTTATCTTCCGAAATATTATTGTTAAAGTGCATGAATATAAGATCTCTGTTAACCTGAGCATTACAATTATTTCATTTCATGGCATACAATTAGCAGAGGTGAGGAGGAAAGAGTCATTTATTTATAATCGGAGCATAATTATACAGTGCGTATCAATAAAGAGTTTACAATTTGAAAAGTGTACAACATGGGGATAATTTTCTCACATATATTCTTGGGTGTGGGTCTCATCTATGAAATAAAGGTAAAATTTTGACAGAATGTTACTCCTGAGTGAGCACTATCCATTTTTCTAAAGCTCGCAGAAATCGGTTTGGCGCAGGAATGCTCATTTTCAAGCTTTGTCGAGGAAAAATGGTGAAAACAAAGTGACCATGTGGTACATTTTTTTTCGTACATTTCTTTTGCAATTTTAGCGAATTGAAATAAAACAGATATATTTAAATATTTTGTAACCCAAGGTAAGCAAAACCTTTACACTTTTTATGCCATCTGGATCTGAGGAAACAAATTAAGTAAACAAAAGTTTATTTCAGACATCGCCAGCATTTCTTTCACTATTAGTTTTATCATTTAACGTGGGACCACATTTCATTTGATACGTGTTCTCCACACTTTTCACAACCTTGACAATAATTAAGAAAACTAAAATCAAGCATTGGCCATTTTATGTGAATCCCAGATCCGTGTAAAGCAGATATCATCATGGCCTCATGGCTAAAAAGGTAAAACATATCTTCAACTCAATATTCCAAGCTTAAGTCATGTGTTCTTCATGATTAACATCTACTTTTATTTACATAACTTCATAATTTCCAAGTTCTGCGCAAATAATTTTCACGAACTTTTCAAAATTAAGTGGTGCTCACTCAAGCGGAAAGATTTTTCGACAGTCATATCGTCATTTAATTAAAGGGATCTGTACAAATGTTTAAATGTGGAAAAAGCTTCAGGATATTGCAAATATATGATTTTACAGCATTATTTCTAAGTGTAAACTTTTGATACGCAGTGTATAATAAACAAATTGAAATCTTACTAAATTCTAAAAAGAAATGTATATACAACAAATTTCTTCATAAACTGAAGAATATTTCTCAGCGACATGTTGCTATCGTAATTAGAATAGAAAGATAAATCCTTTCCTCATAATTTGCATAACCCCACTCTGCTTTCATAGATCGAATCATGCCTACAACAATGTATTTTATTTCGATTTTCAAATACAACTACAATTATGACCATGCATGTTAATGATTATTTCATTTAAATTGTCATGATTATTTTTTCTCTCTTCTGTGTTCATGATAATTATGTAATTAATGCTGTTTATTTTGTCTTTTATTGGAGTGCAGAATAAAAATACATGTACTTCAACCAACCAACTAACTAACCACCCATCCGACCCGACCAACCAACCAACCGACCGACCACCAAACCAACCGACCGACCAACCAACCAACCAACCAACCAACCACCAAACCAACCACCAAACCGACCACCAAACCGACCGAACGACCAACCAACCAACCAACCACCCACCCACCAAACCAACCAACCAGCAACCAACCCACTAAACAACCAACCACCAAACCAACCAACCAACAGACCAACCACCAAAACCAACAACCAACCACTAACCAACCAACCAACCACCAAACCAACCAACCAACCACCAAACCAACCAACCGACCAACCAACCAACCAACCAACAACCAACCAACCACCAAACCAACAAACACACCAACCAACCAACCGACCAACCGACCAACCAACCAACTAACCAACCGACCGACCCCACCGACCGACCAACCAACCAACCACCAAACCAACCAACCAACCAATCAACCCAACCAACCACCAACCCAACCTTCAATCAACGAACTCCCAAAACAGAACAAACAAACAAACCTTTATTTCTATACAAGATCGGTAATTCTTAACAAGCCCCTGTACACAGATGTCAACATGAGATGATCGTTATTTTCTGTATAAGAGCTGAATTCAAAGAGTTCAACTACTGTATGATTGGAATTAAAACTGATAAATTAAAATGAAACATCATATTATGTTGTTATTTTTTTAAAGATTAAACCTACAATTATCATATATTTCAACAGCGGGGTCAAACGTATTTAGGGTATTCTTTTCTTCAAGCTTTTTTTTAAGACCAGCCAAACGTGTTTAGGATATGTTTTTTCCCCCAAGCCTTTTCCCCGATGTCATATTTTGGCGACAGCTTGTTTAGGGGCCAAAATGTGTAAATGAAGCCCGCAAAAAAACTTGTTTAGGGGGTTATTTTGTACATAGGGGAAAACTCGTTTTGGAAATTACATGGTCACGCGAGTGTACAGCAATAATTATTTAACTGCCCCTCCCCCGGAATTTACATAACTGTTGGCATTAGCAAATTAATGACGTTAATTTTACATGCGTTGTTAATCCAAAGTAATTTTTACAAAAGAAAATTTGTGTACTGTATATTTGGCACTTTTAGAGTAAGCGGGTATTATACGTGTTAACATGTTCCCCTTATGAACAAATGTTATTTTTCAACCCTACATGACGATTGAGAATCTACCTCTCAAAGTCGCGATTGCTGGTGAATGGTGTTAAAAAAGATGGACACTTTTTCCTAGTTTTGACTGGATGTGAGTGACCGTACCCCCCCCCATCCCCGAATTTCAAAGATAAGTAGCTCCAGGGACCACCACATCGTCGTAATGATCACCTCGTCTAGGGCACCTTCCGGATTCCTTCCAATTTGGTAGAGGTTGGACCATAGGCCCACTGTTGATGTAATTCACCACAGACGTGTAATTATGAACTCTCTGATCAGCCTGCTGTCCAGGATACATCGGATGCATGTATTCGTGGCTCAGGATATTCCCTTCTCCACCTTTGGAATTCTGGCTGTCGACCATATTAACATAGTTTGGATGATTTGCACTTTGTTGATCGATGTTGGTTTCCATCATTTCCTCTGTATCAGGCTCATTCGGTGATGTGTCTTCACTCATGGATTCGCAACCCCCAGAACTGTCCTTTCTGTTGGCTTTATTTTTCTTATAATAACGTCTTATAACAAAAATGGCGCTCATCAACATCAGAATGAAGACAGGTTCCAAAATGGCGACAACAATAGCCATATTGTCCGAACTGGCATTCTTGTTTTGTGATGGGTAAGGTGTGGTAACAATAAATACATATGTATCAACGGGTATTTTGTTTGACGGGGTAGGCGTGTAAGATAATGTCCAGGATTTATATCGAGTCATTTCTTGGGTAGTCGAGTAAGATGATGGTATGTTGGATTGAAGTGGTAGCGTGCATGTGATTTTCTTCTCCCGGTCAATATACAAATAGAATTCAGGTTGAAATTTCTCTAATTCAGATTTATACACAAGAAATGAAAAACCATTTTGGGTAATAACCGTGTGGCGATAGACTACATGCTTATTATTAGCATAATAAAGATATAGGCCTATTTGTGTATCCTGATCTGCCCGATAGTAATTATTATCCAGACTACAAAGCACGTTGATTTCGTTTGAACTTCCAGGAGTTGTTGAAATGCAATTAGAACAGCTGACGACACGTAGATCAAAGGACGCAATTTCTTCATAACGATAATTACGACACTTGAAGATAGCAGAATCATTAGTTCTGATGTTAGAGAGAGTTATGCGATTAGAATCAATGATGGACTTGTATGGTACCACCATAATAATGACGATATTTATAACGAGGATCGTCGGTGAAGACACCTCTCCAATCTGCAATTAATGTTTCATTTTGAAACCATCTCCTGTAGTTATCACTTAATATTACTCCCCGAGTATAACAGCTCAGTGTAATATCATCTCCAACATAAGCTATTTTTAACTCTGGATCCCCATCCACCATGTACACCATACAAAAAGTTAAAAATGCAGTCAAAAGAACACTTAACAACCGAGAAATATCAGCCATCTTTCAGAACTTGGATCTCATGCGAACAATGATGAAGAACTAAAAAAAATACGAAGGATGAGCTAGAGCTATGTTAGAGACTGAACAATGAAAGTGGAATTACTCTAGCCCAAGCAATATAAAGATTTACCATGGTTACCGTGCAAAGTATGTATCACGGAAGACGGAAGTTTGCTATACCTGAAACACTGGCGTATAAACAGATTTTTAAGAAATCCACGATCGAGGGGAAAAAATGACAAGAAAAGAGAAGAAAAGTGTTTTTCTGCACATTGTGTTATGATCTGAAGATCTACCCTTCCCGTAAGCCAGGTTCTAACCCCGCTTTTTACCCGCTTTGCGCCACTGATAATGATGTTTAATATGAAATAGAAGAATACAATTAATGCTTGTGTTAAACTTTTGGTTAAAACTGTAGTTCAAAATAAGGGCCTTTCCTCTATTTTCAACTTATCTTTGTGTCTTCTCTTCTTTCTTTCCTCAACTATTTAAAAATAAACTTGTTCAGTTATGGCTATAGTCCGATACAAAAGGCCCACACTCACATCTCTTCACATACCAAAACACACAGACACACACTTACCAAAACCCACACGCACACCCTCACACTATATTTCTCATCTTTTTATATCAGATATTTTATATTTGTTTATTGCTTAATATCTTTATAAAGGATGTGATATAAAAGCCGCGCAAATTCAGACATTGAAAATGGGTAAATTGAAAGGTCCGAATTTGTGTTTTTTCTCCAACATACGTTGTCAATGAAAAAAAAAAACAGTTTGTTGGTTTATGTTCTTCATGAAATTAACTGATAAATGTAATAGTGTAGGCCTATGAGAATTGAAAGTGTTGTTGTTTAAGCAACTGGAACAATGGCTTGTTATTTTGGGAAATGAAGTAATGCCATGTTTATTATTTTTGGAGGCCTTATTTCTTTGAATTTCCATAAGAACTACACTCAGTTTCCTGTATACATTGACTCGCAAGTTCCTTGGGGGCGGGGGAGTAATTGATATAACCATAGGCCTACTGTAGTATAGGAATGAATAGTAAATTGACCCCGAATGATTAGGTCTTGAAATTGGGACAGGGGAGGGGGGGGGGTGGGGTGGAGGCATAGAGATGGGTGGAGGGCTTTACCACCCTCTGCTACCTTGGCGATAAACCGTTTTCATCTAAAGGGTAAAGAATATACACAAAATGTTTTTTTTTCATCTTCTAGTCTTGTTTCTATGATGAGATATAGGAGAGAAAAAAGGACATAATATTCTCATTTCGCCGATCTACACTACATTGAGTGTATAAACTTTAAGAGGGATTTTAAACATTTAATTTCCATAATTTTAAGTGAAATTGCCCGTGCAATTGGAAATTAAAATACGAAATCAAAATACAGCTGCATTTTTAACTCCAAATTCATCTCACTACTAAATGGTTATGGATATTGCCAGTTACTTATTAAGCTTATAGTTTCCCTAAAATTGGGCAAATGCTATATTATCAGGTCGGTGACATAGACCAATGGTTGGTTGGGTCATTTGAGTGGATAATGCTCTAAGGATTTCAAACTATCGAAACAGAACAAAGTTTAGGGATGATTTTCTCACATAGGATGGTCGGATTGATGGGACATAACACTTTGCTTGTAGCCCTGTGTGCAAGTGAATGTACATTAAGTTCTTTTCCCCTTGAATATTAACCAAATATTGTTTTTATGTTATTGGGTATATTCATTTGGAGGAATCTTCTCTTTAACCTTGTCGTAAAATTCCCTTTCCACCATCAGTCGTTGGAAGATGGGACGTAGTAACGGACCTACTTCAAATCAACTGAAATATGTCGAGACACTATACCCACGTTGATTGATAAATAAAGGAAGCAATATAAAGATGATTTATTTGCAACATTCTTTGCCCAATTTAATCTACAGCGTAGGGATTACTCCTCTATTGAATATGAGTGCAAGCTTATACAGTGCGTATCAAAAAAGTAGAAATAATCCTATAAAATAATATAATTGTAATATCTTGAAGCTTCTTCCACATTCACATTGGTATAAATCTCTCTAAGCGAATGTTGATAGAACTGTAAAAAAAAAAAAAAATCCGCTTGAGTGAGCACCACTGACTTTTTAAAAGTTCACGAAGAATGATTTGCGCAGAACTTGGAAATAGTTAGGGGCCTATATGGATAAAAGTATACATTATTAAAGAAGAGTACATAGACTTTAGCTAAGAAGATTGATTTGGAGATAGTTTTTACTTTTTAACCTGTTTCTTTTAGTGTTCCTGTATTTACAGTTTCCTTGCCCAAAACACCCCTATCAAGCGCCATTGCGCCCCCTCGACCCCCTCCCCCTCCCGAGGCCGTATGTGATGATATCTGCTTTACAGCAAGGAGCTGTGATTCACAAGAGAAGGCTTAGGCTTGATTTTCCTTTTCTTTTAATCATGCTTGTCATGCTTGGGAAACAAGTATTAAATGAAATATGAAATCTAAACCCACTTTAATAATGAAAAAATAGTAAAAATGCTGGAGATGTCTGAAATATGAACTTATGTTTACATTCAGTTATGTCCTCGGGATCCAGCTGTTACAAAATGTTAAAATGTATCTTATTTCTACTGGCTGTTTTTCCGCGACACAGTGAGAAAGTGAGCATTTCTGCACAAACTGAAAGTGAGCATTTCTGCACAAACTAAAAGTGAGCATTTCTGCACAAACTGAAAGTGAGCATTTCTGCACAAACTGAAAGTGAGCATTTCTGCACAAACTAAAAGTGAGCATTTCTGCACAAACTAAAAGTGAGCATTTCTGCACAAACTAAAAGTGAGCATTTCTGCATAAACTAAAAGTGAGCATTTCTGCACAAACTAAAAGTGAGCATTTCTGCACAAACTAAAAGTGAGCATTTCTGCACAAACTAAAAGTGAGCATTCTGCACAAACCGAAAATGGACAGTGCCAGTGGCGTACCGTGGGTCATGGCATTGGGGGGGGGGGCACCAGCAAAAATTTTGAGTCACTAAGTGAGCGCGCGAAGCGCGCCCAGTTGCTGGGTATACTGACCTATTAGAGACATTTTAGGGACAGCGCCATCAAACGGAAATGTCTCTCACTGGTCAAATAATGCGAACGCGAAGCGCGAGCTTAATTTTTTTATATTCAGACCTAAAAAGGACATTGTAATCATGATACGTACTTGTCTCGCCAAATAATGCGAGCGCGAAGCGCGAGCTGAATTTTTTGTAAATATTGACCCCCAAATAGGAAGATTTTAAGGACTATATTTTAGGAATCCATTAAGATTATACACATCTCACCGTAGTAATCTAGTGCGAGTGCCAATAAGCGCTTGCCTATTTTGTTAGAATTGCATCTAAACATGCACATAAAGCACTTGTAATCATGATTAACATACCCATCTCACCAATCAATCTTGCGAGCTCGAAGCGCGAGCTAAAAATTTAGGAAATTCAGAACTGAAGAGGGGCATTTTAAGGCTTGTTTGTAGGAATCCACGAAGACCATACTAACCAAATGATGCGAGCGCTGATGCGAGCGCGAAGCGCGAGCTGAAAATTTTTGATATTCAGATTAGAAAAAGGGACATTTTAAGGACTGATTCTAGGAATTCATGGAGAGCAGACATATTTCACCAATCCACTACTGCGAACGTGAGCACGGACAGGAAATGTTTTATATTGAGACCTTAAAATGGGGGCAATCACTATAAGTAGTCATGAAAAAGAAACATACTATTGTACATAAAGAATAACTCGAAGTGCGAGGAAATATATTTGGCAGTTTGGTGTATGTTGACTTGCAAACGGGAGGTTTTAGTATAGCATGATTATATTTCTCGGTAAACAGACAATGCGAGGACCAGGAACAATGAAGACATAGGCCCTGAGCAAATTATAAATAAAGTTATGAAAAAAAATGTTTCTTATGTAATATAACATAACATAATTATGATATAATATAACATTATAATGAACAATAATGTCTTCTTTCCCAATACGTTTCTCTTCCTTTCTCCCTCTTTTTCTCCTTTTCCCCCTTTTTTTTGTCAGCCGATGGGGGGGGGGCATGTGCCCCCCATGCCCCCCCCGTAGTTACGCCACTGGACAGTGCTCACCTAAGTGTAACATTCTGTCAATTTTTTTTAACTTTCATTTGATAGATGAGACCCACGAATATATGTGCAAAAAATATCCCATATTATGTCTTTTTCAATTCCAAGGACTTTTTTTAAAGTGTAAAATTTTGACTGATACGCACTGTATATCATGAACATATTTCAACATGCATGCTGTTTAAAAGATAATTATATCAAATTTTACTAATAATAAAATAGACTTTGATATGAAAATCTGGATTCCTCACATGTTACCACTATTGTAAGAAAGGAAGTATAAAAAAAATATAATTCAAACACTATAATTTTCGCTCGTTGTGCTCGGTACACTATAAAATATGCTTCTTTGAAGTGAACATGGAATGTATACACGTAACGCTGATTCACTGAATGCTGTATTACCTAAGCCACATATTGAAAGTTTCAAGCAATCCTTTAAATTTAGTGCAATAAAGACATGGAACTCCTTGCCAAATGAACTCCAGAATATTTCTAACCTCCTACATTTCAAGAGGTCATACAAAAACAAGTATTTGTAAACTGACAGTAGACTGATTTTTTATCCATATTTTATTGTATAGTTGATTGTATAGTTAATTCTGTATTATGTTGCTGCACTCCTTTCTTTCCCCTCGCCCTCTCTCTCGCTCTCTACTTCTGCCATTTACTTAACCACACTATCTCTGTCTTACCTCTCTCTATCTTCCTGCTCTCAGTATTTTTTTGGTGCAACTTTTATTGTAAATTAAGCATACCCAGTATTTTAACTTAATTAAGTTTGTATGCATTCTTATTGTTGTTTGATATTTTTATGTAACAGGACCGTGTTGAAAAACAGTGTATTTTATCTGAACATGTTATCCTGTATAAAGATGTTTTAATAAATAAATAAATAAATAAATAAATAAAACATTTTGTTTTATGGAAGGTACAAGGCTTGAGTCGCATCTGGCTCACTCAGTTGAATATACTTAACCAAATATATATGGAAATGATTGTGATATCGAGCCTGTTCCCTGCATCTTCCCTTGCACCAAACACACTAACCTACCTGTTCCACCCACCCTTTCAAAAATATTCAGGTGACAAAGCTTGAACAAAATACTGAGTAAAAACATATTTTATATCTTATCCGTAACTGTAAATTGAGTCCTGAAGCAAACATCGCTGCAACATTATGTGTTGGGACATGCATTAGAAACGTAACGACATTACACGTTGATTGATATTATGCATTGGACGATCATTGCATAACATAAAGCGTCACTGCGACATTATCGGTTGTAACAGGGCACATCTATTTTGTCATGGCTCCATCCTCTAAAGCCTTTATTATGCCTTCACATTCTAAATATGATACCCCACAAAAAAATAATAAGAAATAAAACAGCTGAAATGTTTCAGGCGATATTCAACAGAAATCTAATTTGTTTAGTTCTAATATGGTGTAAGATGAAGAAATGTGTTTGAATTTTTCAATTCATTTTTGCATTTTTTTCAGAAAATTCAAAGAAAACCTCTTCAAATGCCAGACATTCATACTGTGATACATAATAGCTGAAATGGTTCAAATGAGAATATTTGTGTAGTCCTATATATCTTTTTTGTCTTTGTAAAGTATACACTACTTTTGCAAGAATTACATATTATTCAGGGAATATCACTTATGTCATTATACACAATAGCTTAGTGCATCATGAATGCCCTTTTCCCCTCAGTCACATCGAGACATTTTCTGTCATGACTTCAAACAAAAAGCTCAACTTTATGCTCAATCATTTCCATCAAGTCCACAAATTCACTAATAAATACGGTAACTAGTTGTCTAATCTGGTGCTGATATATAGAATGACAACAGAATTAAAAAAATTGATACAAAGGTGAATTCTTTATACATTTTTTATTTCTAATATTTATGCATAAAAAGTGCTTCAATTGCAATGGATAATTTTCCAGATATGCAAATACATTATAGATACATGTATATACACAAATTATATATCTATACAATATAATATTATTCTGTGCAAAATAGCAAAGTAATATACACCCAGCTTTTTATACAAGAGAATGTACTGATAAAATCATAATTAAGAAAAATCAATAAAAAACAAGCTTTTAATACGTAATGTAGTCACTATTATAGTGAAATTCTTTGGTCAGACGATACTAACCAATTAGGTCATGGTATGATTGTTGGTTTAGAGATTTCAAGTCAATGTAAGAACACTTTTAGTAGATCTGTGTTGTTCCATGCGCTTAGGAGCACCCCAACGCAATATACAATGTGTGGAGCCATGGTCATATTTCCCTTAACATGAGAAATAAAGAGAGTATTCAAGGCTGATAATATTATTTTAATATATAATAGAATAAAATGAAACCATCAAAATGCTGAAAACTTCAAATTCTGATAACAAATAAGTTATTAGTACAGAAGATGTTGATCATCGAGGTAGTAGAGAATGACTATAGGAGTTTAGGAGTTGATCTGTCGTCTCACGGTTGCAGCAGCGATTGTCCACATTGCCTGACGAAGACTGCACGTAGCAGGAGCAGTCGAAACGTCGAAA